>NC_050187.1:5215738-5383238 GCF_008315115.2 Sander lucioperca
AGAGAGACAGAGAGGGAGGGAGAGAGAGAGAGAGAGAGAGAGAGAGAGAGAGAGAGAGAGAGAGAGAGAGAAGGAGAGAGTGGGTGAGAGGGAGGAGGGTGAACGGTGCACCCATTTCCTGCACATGAGGGTGTGTTTCTGTGTCCGTTCTGAACATTTCAGTACACACGAGCGTGTCCGAGGAAAGAAAAACAAAAACTAGTGAAAGTAAAATCCAGGGAAAACTACATCAAATATAAGTATACAAATAAAAAAAAAAAAGAAAACAACAACCACCAAGTGAATGTAGGCTACGGACTAATGGAATAAAAGGAAATGTGGGAAACATTTGGGAAAGGGAACAGAAATGAACACAAATAAACATTTGCATCCATCTTTTGTTCTTGTGAAGGTCTTTAGGCTACGTTCAGACTGCAGGCAAAAGTGGCCCAAATCTGATTTTCTTTTGGGGTCAAGTGACCAGGTCAGACTTCTTCAGAAGTAGTGTGAACACTCAAATCTTGCCCAGATCTGATTTTTTTTCAAATCAGATTTAGACCACTTCTATATGTAGTCCTGAATCAGACCCAGGTCGGATTTTTTTCAATGCGGCCGCAGTGTGAACAACCAAGGCGGATTTGATTGTCACAAATATGCACCGATGGGAGTTAGCCCTAGACAGACACAGACAGTAAACTTCCAAAAAGTTTTGAATAAACTGCGTCTCTGTGAAGCTATTCACAAAGCAGTCCCACCACTCCTGGCTTCATCTCTGCATCCACACAGACCTCTGTAGTGAATTTGCAGCCATAACCCCGCAAAAGGCCAAACTATCCAATTTGGCTCTCTTTCTCTTCATTCTGCTCCTCCTCAGCACCTGCTCGTTAATGTTACGGCTGCCATTACACAAACATTTTGAAATAAAAGCGAAAATGCTGACCTCCTCCATAACCTCCCTAACTTTAGTTCAACAACGTGCTGCGTCTGATGTCATTGTTATTCTTCTTTTGCGCATGCGGGTCAGTTCGAAACCGCAAACAGTTCACACTGGAATCTGATATAGGCCACATTTTAAAAGGTAATGTGAACAGCCAAACCGCCAAAAAATCTGAGTTAAGCATTAAGACTTGCAATGTGAACGTAGTCTTATTTTTCATCTTGTCGGACAGGAATGAGGATGACGAGTCTTTGCAGCTCAACATCCAGTAATTCATCTTCAATGCAGGCCACACGTCACGTCTTCTTTCAACACAAGATGGTGCAGTTTACCCATGATTCCTATTCATTTCAATCAGCACAGTAGTTGTCTTCCAGTTGTTCTCATTGCTGCATTATGACTGTGTCATTGTGACTGTTCTCAGTCTATTGAATATGGTTTCAGAAGGCTTCAAGGTTGTTTTTTTGTGAAGTATTCAAACTCTAAAAACGTCCAGTTTTCACTGTTTGGTGGGTGAAGTCTATTTTTTTTTTTATTTCAACCAAACATTTAGTATGTGTTTGTATGGAAGAGGATTAGGGCCATATGTGAAAAAATTTATTTGAGTTCTGACTTTAAAATCAGAATTCTGACTGTGTGTTTAAAATCTAATCCGTATGTTTGTCAATGCAGCTCACCTGCTGCAGTTTTTTTAGGAAGATTTTACAAGAACATACAAATGACAAAGTAAGACCCATCAAGAATGACAAAAAAATCAGAACAAAAAACAGACAAACAGCCAGCACACACTATATACACATTCCAAAAAAAGGTCAGGTTCGCGGTTTTTCCCTCCTGATGTACTCAGTGAGTAGTTTTTTTTTTTTTCTTCTTGAAAAAAGTTCAACTTTTCTGACGCCCCCCTCGCTCTGCCCCTGCCTACCTCCTATATGGACATACAAAGTTTTTCACCTGATATATGTTTGTCATATGTGTGTGTGTGTGTGTGTGTGTGTGTGTGTGTGTGTGTGTGTGTGTGTGTGTGTGTGTGTGTGTGTGTGTGTGTGTGTTGTAGGCCAATAGACACTCAGTTACACAACCGCTTTCAGTTTCCGAGCCCTGCCTGCCTGCCTGGTGGCTCCCCGCCCACCACTGCTCTCTGCTCTCTGCTGCCCGCCCGCCTGCTTGCCTGCCTGCCTGCCTGCTGGGCGGACTGGGGCAGATCCGAGCCGACCAGTTCCGTGTTCTCTCCTCACCCAGTACACGGAGCAGACGGAACAGGAGGACCTGGCGGTGTCATGGTGGACATTCCTGCCCAGCCGCGGCATCCATAACTCCGGTGGAGAGAGAAACAACGTTTTAGAAACTGAGGATGTTTTGTCCGATTCTCACTCCTTTCAGGGTTAAGGCTATAATTAGATATTAGTGTGTGAGCTAGTGTCCTCTCAAGTATAGTAGAACAAATGGTGTATGTGTGTGTGTGTGTGTGTGTGTGTGTGTGTGTGTGTGTCGTTTACTGCCTCACATTACCACCTATTTACAGCCTCCCGCTGCTGTGGAAACATGATCTAATTAATCACACACATCAAACTGCTCAGATGTTGGGAGTCCTGTGTGTGTGTGTGTGTGTGTGTGTGTGTGTTGCACCTGCTGGGCCATCTGTGAGACTGCTTTAAACACTGGCCCATGTTCGATTCAGACTAATATGAGGTGTGATTTGTAATCATTAATGCATTAAATGGGTTAATTTTGATAAATTAGTAAAATAATGAGAAGAAGAAGAAGAAGAAGAAGAAGAAGAAGAAGAAGAAGAAGAGGAAGAAGAAGAAGAAGACATACGTGCGGGAACATACTTTCGCTGGGGGGTGCTGCAGCCTAAATGTGCGCCCAATGCACACTTTTAAAATTCCCTTTAAAGCCATTTCAGACATAAAGACATGATATCTACAGCCCTGCTTAACACCAACGAGATGCAAACTGTGACCGAGGCGACTCATATCAAACTGCACCATCCGAAATATTGTACAGCAGAGGGCGAGATCAGAGATTTAGGATTCTGGGTTTTTAGCAGCAGTGGAAGAAGTATTCAGATTCTTTACTTAAGTAAAAGTACTAATACCACATTGTATAAAATACTCTGATACAAGTAAAAGTCCTGCATTGAAAATGTTACTTAAAGCTTTAGTGCGTAACTTTTTCACATTAAAGGGGAACTATGCAGTTTTTTTCAGCTTAATTCACCTTAACTGAACAGCTTCGGAGTCATTGGAATGGTTATATGACTTTTTTCAGGTTGAATGACCGTCTCGCTTCCGATCAGAATATCCTGACATTTTTGTCACTTTTCTTGACGTTTTTGTCACTTTTTCCGATGTTTTTGTCACTTTTTTTCTGTGCTTTTTTGACATTTTTTTCCTACGTTTTTCAACGTTCTATTATTCATTTTTCTTTACACGCTATAAAATTGAATAAAACACCCACATTCAATGAAAGTAGTGAACTGATCATTTATTAAACTTGTGAAGAGCGTTGTATATGAAACCAACCACGTTATTTTGTTTTAAAATTTGGTTGAAAGAAAACCCACATTTCTGCCCTGACGTCACCTTCTCAAAGCCACACATTCTTATATGGTTTGATTCAATTGAAGATTCTGTCGTGAATTCAGATGTCATCATCGTGGCTTTCTAAAGTTATTCACGTGAACAAAACACATGGCGATCCCCATAAAACCACATGACGTCTCCCAGTATGTGGAAGGTATATTTATAGTGTGATACATGTACTGTTTATAGATGTCTTGCCCTGTACTTTATGTCAGCATGCACTGTATGACTGTATGTCCTCTCTGCACCGCGTCTCACATTCTGATGCGTTTGAGTGTTAACGGTTCGAAATTCACATGTCGTTATGAACAAACAGTGGTCTAATAAACCTCTAAAAACATGTCTAAGAGGTAGAAATAATATACGAGTACAAAGCTCATGAACTTTAATGAACCTTTATTCCCGCAGCTTTTGTGTCACGAAAAAAGCTCCATTTTGGGCAAAAAAGTCAACACCCCGTTATTTAGCATTAAGAGTTTTTTTGAAGAACTTAAGCCGAGTCGACTTGAATACAACAAAGTAGAAAGGCTGGAAAAGCTGTACTACATTTAACATTTTCCATTCATATATTGTCACATTTGGCAGCCAAAAAGGCAGTAAAATATGGAATTATTTTTGTGTATTTAAGTCCAAGCAAAACTTCTCAAGTATCAAAAAAAAATCACAAAACATTTGTGTATAGTCGTAAACTACCCGGCCCGTCGGGTCCCGTCGGGCTCGGGTCGGGTATCCATCCTCTAATACACACACAATGATCTGACGACAAAGTCAACACAGAGACTAAATACACAAGGTAACAAGGTTGAAACAAGAGACAGGTGACACGAGGGCTCAGGAACAGGTGAAACACATCAGGGCAGGGCAGACAATCACCAAGGCGGGAAAACACAAGGCAGGAAGTAAAACAAGACATGACGTGGGAGAAAACAGACTACAAAATAAAACAGGAAACTTACACAAGGATGAAAACAGGGTAAAACGCAACAGAGAACACAAGAGACAGTAAACAACAAGGAAACGGGGAATAAATTAACTAGGGCTGTCAAACGATTACATTTTCTTAATCGCTGAATTTCTATAGTTAATCGTGATTAATTGCATGTTTTATCACATGATTAAAATTCTATTATTTTGCATTTCAGAACTGTTTTTAAGTACATATAAACAATGGAAAGCCATTCTTACCAGTGGATCTTGATTGGGAATGAAATGAATGCATGATGAACAAATGAATGATTTTAAGATTTGTATTTGTTTATTATATATTTAATCTAGTCACACATTTGAATTTAACAACAACTTTGAATACACCACGACGATGTAAATTACCAGTTACATTGAACGCACCGTCTGTGTTTTTCCGACAACAGCAGCTGCAGATTGTTACATCCCGGTGTCGGAATCCTCTACAGTGAAATACAGACAAACTTTACACCGTTTAGCATTAGCTGTCAGCATTGTAACCGTGTTTAATCCAGCTACTAGCTAGCAGTAGGCTAACATTAGCTGCTGTTGAGTATAGTGTTAACTAGCTAGCGGTAGGCTAACGTTAGCTGCTGTCGAGTATAGTGTTAACTAGCTAGCGGTAGGCTAACGTTAGCTGCTGTCGAGTATAGTGTTAACTAGCGTCACGTGTAGCAATGTTTCTGTTTCCTGTAACGTCTGTTTCAGAGCATCAGAGAGAAGTGCAGACATATCAGTGGCACCAGAATGAAGCACCGAAATCTGCGTTGCTATTCCTACAGCAACAGGATGTGTTACGAGAAAGTACGGCAAAATAGTAGCTTGTTAGGCACGACGCAAAGCCGAGTGAAGTGAAAATAAATTAATAAATGGCGGCATGCGATTAATACGATTAAAAAAAATGATCGCATTATGTTCGACCCTTAATTGCATCGCGATTAACGCGTTAATGCTGACAGCCCTAAAATTAACACAATAAAACAGGAAAAACTATAACAGAAAATCGCAACCATGACAATTAGTTGCGCGAAAGGACAAAAACTTGATTGTAAAGTGTCAACCTGCCCAAGCCACAAACACCTCCCCACCGCCACGAACACAACATCCAATCTAACGTTAAGCTAGTTGCTAAAGACCCCCGAACTCTTAGACACGGTTGAAAAGAACATGTTGCCGACACCAGCCAAGCAGCTAAGACTGTATTCAACAGCAGGTACACAAAGCAGAGATGAGTGGGCTTGTTGCAGCATACATAGTGGAGTAACTGTTGCCTGTTTCAACAGTGGAATCGCCATCTTTCCCAAAATACAGTTAATGAAGCGCGGACGACTTCTTAATAAAATTTTGTGCTGATGTTCACAACTTTGTTGTCAGCTCTGTGTTATGAAAGAGCATAACAGAGATATCTTGTGAGTGTCCTTATTATAATAAGGGTTTGTGTTGATCTGGGCATACATGAGGTTTAACTTTATATTGTTATTTGGCAAGTAAGTTATAGTGCATCTCAGGTGATGTTACAGAGTAATCCAAAAGTAATGTGAGCAGTTCAACAGTGAACTTTTTTTTAAGTAACTAGTACTGTGTAATCTATTACTTTTTTTGAACTACCCCAACACTGATACACACACACACACACACACACACACACACACACACACACACACACACACACACACACAATTCGTTCTGAGTGCAGAGTTGCTTGGCTATAAATCTGACTCTGATTTACTCCTGCCATCGGGATTTTTTCCGTTCAGTCCGAGGATAGAAAGCAGTCACAAGTCACAAGCACGGATTAGTTTAGCCGTGAATGTTCACAATGCTGATGAGTCCCAGTGGCAGTGACCTGAGGGAGGCAGCGTGTGCAGGTATGCTCGGCTGAAACGTCTTTAGATCTCGTAAAGTGATCCCGTAAGAGACGACGCTCCTGAAACCTGATAACACAGCAGTCGTATGTCAAAGCAAACCGCTCAATGTGTGGAGAGAGCTGTAAAAGGTACAGCATTTACACTCAGCACTTTGCTCACACACTACACATAAAACAAAAAAACTACACTTTTAAATTCTCTAAGGCCCATGTGTTAAACTCAAGGCCCGTGGGCCCGAAACACGGCCCTCGCAAATTTGTATCCGGCTCGCATATCAATTAAGGTTGACAATAAACTTTGGCCCGCCTAGTTGTGCACCAAACCAAAAAAATACGGGAAACAGTTTTTTTTAAATCCAATTATGCGGCACTCAAGGCAGAATTTGGCAGAGTTGCTGACTTTCGAGACCCAGAAATTCCCACAGAACTGCACAGTTCAGGCTGTGAAACAGGTTGCTGGGAGTCGGCTTTGTGGGAGCCTGCCTGATTGTTTTGCTTGTTTTGCTAAATTCTCTGATGGCTAAAGAACTTTTTCGCTAACTTTTTTAGGGCTTTATATCGACCAAACTCTAAGTGAGAAGGCTATATGAGACATGCAATAATACAGTCGGGAGCATGCCTATGTTCCCACAGCCCTATGTTCCAACAGCCTTTTGTTCCCACATTTCTAAGATTTATTTCAAAATTAGGCCCTATGGTCCCACATTTTTCACATATCTAAGATTTCTTTCCAAAATTAGGCCCTATGTTCCCACATTTTCTTTTTCATAAATTTGTATGAGATTTTATCTCCCTTTCTCCCAATTTGGTAGCCAATTACACCCAACCTATTATCCAGTAGCAATAGACTACAGATGGAATGTAACCCTAACATATGGCCTAATTTAAAAAAGAAAATCTTAGACATGTGGGAACATAGGGCCGTGGGACCATTGGGCTGTAGGAACAGAGGACTTTTTCTTTATTAATTAATATTATTTTTGGGGAGGTTAAAGTTATGTATTTTGGTTATGATTTGGATGAGGTATTATTCAAACTTTTGTCTTTGGCTAAGACTAAAACATTTTCTCGTGACGTCGACTCAGCATTCATGTGACAGAAGATGTTTACGTTCAGTTTTTATGCACCACGTATCTGGAACAAACTCCCAGAAAACTGCAGGTCCGCTGCAACTCTCCCTTCTTTCAAATCAAAGCTGAAACCTTTTCTTTTTGATGCTGCCGTTCTTTAACCCTCTGAAGTTTAAGGGCATTTTTACATTTCTTTTTTAAATTCACATTTTAAGGATATTTGCACACAACCCATGTGTTTCATATCAACACAGTCTCACGGCAGTTCGTTATTCTTAATCTATTGATACGTGTTCATGGAGACGTTTTTCTTGTTTTTTTACGTGTTAATGTCATGTTATTTTCTCGGGGAAAGGACGCCGGGAGGCGGCCGAAAAGGATGTGTCATAAACTGGGAGGCGGCCGCAAGGCGGCTCGCAGGGGATGCGCCACAATAACGGGATGGCGGAGGTTGGGTTTAGGAAAAACCTTACGGGGAAAGGGCGCCTTACACGCCGGGAGACGGCCACGGGGGACGGGGGACGCGCCACAGTAACACGCGGGACAAAACGGCACACGCAGGGACGCCATCCCTGGGAAACAAAGCGCCACACACGGGACAAAAGACACCATCCCCGGGAAACAAAGCGCCACTATCCCCGGGAAACAAAGCGCCACACGCGGGACGCGATCCCCGCTTGCCCGGGTGAAAGTCCTGTGTTGTTTGACCCATCCACCACCCCGACCAACCTCCCTACGCAGATTTTCGGCTTTTTATACTACTACCATTTTTGTGCTGTGGCCACGAAATATGCTTCCCATTGAAATACATTACTTCACATTTTCGTGCTGGCCACCACATAAAAACCGACAAAAACGTCTCCGTGAACACGTATCAATAGATTAAAATAACGTCACATTTACACGAACTGCCGTGAGACCGGGCAGTTCATATCAAAATGTGCAGAGCAAACTCAGCTTTCTGTATAGTGAGGCTCAAATGTGTTCCAGAGCAATGTGTAGAGAGATAATTTAGCCCTGAAGCTGAAAAGTTGTAGCCTAGAAATCTAGACGCACCCTAGCAGCAGCAAATGTAATTTGCAGCCAAGGTGAGGCCAATCACGTTGTATATCACGAGTTAAGCTTTTCTTTGAGAAAACAACAAAGAACGGCACTGAAGTCATTCTTAAAAAAGATGTGTTCGGAGTTTTCCTGACTGGATACGGCAAAAGTTTAGTCTATCAACTTGCTCTGCCTGGTTGTAGAGCTATCCTATTGCGTGCAGAGGAAATTTGAAAGACAACAGTTTATCCCGCCCCTCGGATTGAGCCCTGCCAATGGTGAGTTCCCAGACCCAACATCTTGATGTGAAAGTTGATGTTCGCTTTTTGAAATTTCTCAAATCTCTTAACCTAAACTCAAACTGTCTAAAATGAAATTTTCTAATATCGCTTTTTGAGTAGGAGTATTCAATGTGTCAAACATCGCTTGGACTCACCGCTGCGTCTTTTGTCCTCAGAGGGTTAAATAATTGTTCATTTCTTTTACTGCACTGTAACTTTAGTTCTATTACTTTATGTGTTTTTATATTTTTTACGGTTTTTAACGGCTCCATGTAATGCATGTAAAGCACTCTGAATTGCCTTGTTGCTGAAATGTGCTATAGAAATAAAGCTGTCTTGCCTTGCGTTGCTGATATCTTACGTTGTTGTCTTTTGGGTTCGCCAGATAAATAAGGTGCCATGAATGAAAATTCAGCTTGATTCCTTATTGCAGAAGGCAGCAGATTTTCTCTAATAACATCTTGTTATATGGAGTTATACACTGCACCAAATACATCTCAGTGATTCTACTTGTTCAGATTTCTCTTTTTTTTTTTAAATAATTTTTTAGGGCTTTTGTGGCCTTTAATCGACAGAATAGCACAAAGACAGTAAAGGGAAGGGAGAGAAGGGAGAGACGACATGCAGCGAAGGGCCACGGGTTGCATTCAAACTTTGGTCGCTGTCTCGGTGAGCTAGTGTCCATCACCCCAACTTTTTACTAGAGGACTGTAAGCCCTAGCCTGGCTCCGCCCTTCTACATACTTCCGCTCAATTTTCATTTTCCTTCAGTACTCCGTCTGGGTTTGCGGTATATTCTTGGGTTTTCTCCGGTCAAATCTTTACCGGTCCAATCAGCTAACAGAGGGAGTGGCTGAGAATGATGACGTTGAGGATGTGCGCTAGTTTGAGTTGTAGTTCTGTAATGGTGGCGGAGAAAGATGCAAGGGAAGCCATTCGGTCCATTGTGGCAACGCTGCCAAATATCCAGAAGTTAAAGCCCGAGCAAGAACAGTCTTTGCTGAGTTTTGTTGGTGGCCATGATGTTGTGGCCCTCCTCCCCACGGGGTTCGAGAAAAGTTAGATTTTCCAGCTCACTCCGTTAGTAGTGAAGGAGTGGCTCTGGGCAGATCCAATAGTTTTAAACTTCAACAGAGTACCCGCCTTCAAGGAAGTTAACACTTGTCAAGACTGACCACTGAGTGGCCAGACTCTCTGTACAAATGAAATATACGAGAGTCTGTTAGGACCAGGCTAATGTACCAGAGTCTGGTAGGACCAGGCTATGTAAGCCCATGCAGGGATTTAATGATTTTACGATTTTTTCTCTCACGATCTAAGAAGAATTATGTTATAAACTCACTCTTTTTCTGGATTGTTGACGACATATAAAGAAACCAAAGTTCACTTCAGGTCTGATCTAAGGTTCCTATGTTGCACACCAAATGTTGACTACCGCAAGCACAGTATCACTTCCTGCAGAATATTATTACTGTTTGGTTGCAGCTGCAGTCAGAAAACAAATCTTGATCACGAGACGAGAGCGATAAATTATTATTCTGATCAGATAATATAAACATGGAAAGATGTTCAGCCTTTTGCATATATGTGCTGCCATTTCAAACCGCACACACACACACACACACACACACACACACACACACACAGGCCTGCTCAGACAAAGTTACATGGGCGTTGAAGTAACAGCATATTTCACATATTTACTGCATGCTGTCACACACCTGCTGCCATAAAATACAGTCACACCCACCCACACACACACACACACACACACACACACACACACACGCAACATCACTGTATAGATCTTCCATAGAAGACACACACACACACACACACACACACACACACACACACACACACACACACTTCGTTACCCGCCCTCTTCTCACACTTTCACACGTCTCTCTCCTTTTTCAGACTCAAAATCTTTTCACTAACACACGCACACACACACACACACACACACACACACACACACACACACACACACACACACACACACACACTTCTGTATCAGGCTGCCTGTCAGAGCATTATGTCATCTTTCTATTCCAGAAAAACACCTGTGGCTCAGTGTCACACACACACACACACACACACACACACACACACACACACACACACACACACACACACTCACACACACCACATGCTCCTCCACATATCAGTGGCTGAGATGTGAATATATTTTGGCTCCTAACCTGTTACATGTATTTTTATATCATCATAATTACATTGAGGCCTATTTATACACATCTATTAACATTTTAAAGCCACAAAGATGTTATTATATTAGTCCATGGCTACCTTTGTCATGTTTCTCTCTTACAGTAATATTATGTATTTGTTGTAATATTCGATCTTTATTCATAGTCTCGTTGAGATTTCGGTTTCTGAGTCCATCCATATGAAGGACTCTCTGTTCCCCTGACAAAGTGATGACATATTTAAAAGTGGTGACACTCACAGAGATTAGCTATTTTGATGCCTGCTCTTAAACCGGGATTCCACCAGGCGCAGATGCACCGCCGTGCTGTCGTTGTGTCCTCCGCTGTGCCTCATACCACACGCTGGGAGCGTCTCAGAAGATAAACGTTTTGCCTGTGTGACTTGCAGATCTTGTAGGTTTTGTAATTTTTTCCTGGGCATTTGTATTTTTACAAAAAAGTAAGTGGTCTACATAGTTAAATGGTCTCTTCTATT
Source organism: Sander lucioperca (assembly GCF_008315115.2). Taxonomy (NCBI): domain Eukaryota; kingdom Metazoa; phylum Chordata; class Actinopteri; order Perciformes; family Percidae; genus Sander; species Sander lucioperca. The sequence continues at coordinate 5,227,168 of NC_050187.1, forward strand.
TTGTCGAGTTATAAAAACATGGATCACAGATTTGTGGCTGTGTTTTAGTTGTTCGTGATGTGATTTACCATCGGGATACTGCACAGGGTCTAACCCAAACCTGACCTACCCTTACCCTAACCTAACCTACCCTTACCCTAACCTACTCTTACCCTAACCCTAACCCAACCTTACAATACTCTTACCCTACCCTAACCCTACCCTTACCCTACCCCAACCCTCTTGTAAACTGCTTATATGAAATTCAGTAAATAAGTGTCTCTGTATGTACAGTATGTCACTACTAGTGATGATAAACCTAAAAAAACAAACCACGGTGAGTCACATCTGAAGGAAGCAGTAAACTGTAACCCAGCCATAACTCATGTAGAATAACAACTATTCTAGATAGAAACTTGAGGAAAAAGAGTTAACAAAGTATATTTTTCTACATGGGTCCTCTAGAAGACAACAGTCAAGTATGGAATCAGCAGTTTCTTAGGCCAGACTCATTTACATTTTGCAAGGACAGTTCCTTATTGAGTCTGTCCTTCATTCACAATCTAAACTCCTCAAGAGAGAGCAGCTCTTTCAACTTTAAATCATCCTGCTGCTGCTGCTTTCTCCCAATAAGTTGGAGCAGAATTTAGAGAGGCACTTTTGCATAATTCATTTCGGACTCTCTGGACAGATAGCAACTCCTCTGAGACAGAAAACACCAACAACTTATATATGCAGCTGTAAGATGACAAATAGTTAGGAAGCACATATAAAGGGTTAGCAGAATGTCATTCCAGAATTAGATTGTTGTTTCAAGGTATAGCAAGCAAATGAGAACGCATGAGAAGGCACAACATTCTGTCCTGATGCAGACTGAGTAATGTTATGGTCGCTTCCCTTCTGCATCTTTTATTCTCGAAGGGCTGGAGAAGTAATTCAGATCCTTTACTTAAGTAAAAGTACTAATACCACAGTGTAAAAAATACTCTCTTACAAGTGAAAGTCCTGCATTGAAAATTTTACTTAAAGTGCCCATATTATGAAAAAATTACTTTTTCTGGGATTTGGGGTGTTATGTTGTGTCTCTGGTGTTTCCACACACATACAAACTTTGAAAAAAATCCACCCATGCTGTTTAGAGTGAGATACGGTTTCTGAATGTGTCCTGCCTTCAGTCTCTGGGTGAGCTGTTCAAAATTGGCACGGCTTGTGATGTCACAAGCCGAAACGAGCAGGCTAACCGCAACCATTAGCTCGTAGCGTTAGCATGCTAACGCTATGGCTAACGCTAGCATGCTAACGCTAGCATGCTACCTCGTTCTCAATAGCAAAGCACTGCTACAACACACAAGTTCACCATAATCTACAAAAGAACTACTTACATGTGCACGCTCATTTAGAAGTCTCCCAGCTAATCCTGCCTTGTAACTGACCAAAGTTGTAGAAACAGCCTTTCTTTTACTGTCTATGGAGCTAGCTAGCTGACATGATCTACATCTGAGCTACTGGGCATGTGCAGTGCAATCAAAGATAGTACAGAAGAAGAAGAAGAAAAGAGGTCTCACTCTGTAGCTAAAACAGAGACCAGCTGAAAAGAGGATCTGCAGCAGTGAGAGAGCACTGCAGTACAACACAAATATGGTGTTTTTTGAAAATTAAACCATGTAAACCTATTCTGGTACAACCTTAAAATACAATATGAACCTGAAAATGAGCATAATATGGCTGCTTTAAGTAAAGGTATATATGTATCATCACTTAAATAATTAAAAATAAAATATCAAATAAATGGGACTTCAATTTACAAAATTAACATCATGCTGTATTGAAGAAGACCTGAAAGTCATTATGAAATGACTATGGTAATAAATCAAGTGAGAAGTAGGATCATCATCAAAAATCTAAAAAAGGCCCTTGCTGGAAATTAGATAAAAATGCAGGTTTAAGGAACTTTGCTTCTAAAATGAAGGAAGTTTAATGAACTGTATCAGCTGATTCTTTGTATGGACATTCACTTCGGTACATCGGCCAGAATGCATTTGACAGGAGCCCAGTATAAGCTTACTGCACTTGATTGCTTCAAGTTGAAGGCACAGCAATGCACAGGGCACGTATTGACTTAAATAAATAAATCTGTGAACCTGTGGTTCTGCAAACAGAAAAATAAAAACACAGAGTTTTATGGGCCTTTTTTACAGCTTCACTTTTCAGACATGGAAGCTTTGTCCATTATTTTTATAGTCTCTGGCCTTTCCTTTAAGTTAAAGTTCTCTTAGACGTGCTCCATAGACACTTCATCAGCCACATGTGCACTTAACCGTATCAAAAATCACACAGGTGGCAGTCTCTCTAATATAATGTATCCTCCGCCTCCTGAACCATCACACCCTGTTCAATGGGATTGACCTCTGACCCTGCAGCCCGTCTGCAGTCATGCAGTCACTCCTTTGGCATCCTCATGTGTCGCCAGCTCTAGCAGAAGCTGGCTCATTACAGGAACGGGACATTCCCGCAAATGGCTGCCGTTGTTGAGCCATGTGCTGAGTCGACGGCCGTGCATGTCATCATCCTCATCATCACTAACACACTCCTAGTATGTCCAACAAATCCCTCACATACGGGAAGAGGCAAAATAAAGTCACGTCAGTTTACTGTAACTAAATATAGCGGTCAGAAATGCAACTGAGTGAATATTTCCACCTGAAAGTAGTGGAGTAAGTGTATAGCAGCATATGTAAATATAAAAAGTACCTCAAATTATTCTTAAGCACTGTATTTGAGACATGAAGAATGTTACTAAGTTACTCTTCACCTCAGCTGTGTTGTGCCATTAGATTATGAAATGTGAACCCTTGCTTGGGATCTGGGCTCGTTTCGCTGTGGAAATCAGTTCCATTTGGCAGTCAGCCTCGGGCCATAGATGAAACATGGAACCAGACCAAGTATGCTTGAGCCGATTCTGGTTCTTCATCTGTCATAAGTCTGACATGTCTCTGGCAACCACGAGTGCCAGATTAAGGCCACTCTTGTATAAGGCCATCTTGGATATCTTAACCTTCATGATGTCAAAATTGTCAAACAAAATAACGTGGATGGTTCCATACAATGCTCTTTACAAGTAAAATACATAATCAGTTAACTACTTTCATTGAATTTAGGTGTTTTATTCAATTTTATTGCTTTTGAAAAAAAAATTGATGAAAGAACGTTGAAAAAAGTGACTAAAATGTTGGAAGAAGCATCAAAAACGTGGAAAAACCTACAAAAACTTCAAATAAAGCGCAAAAGTGTTGAAAAAGACAACCTAAAACTAAAATATCGGAAAAGCTTCTGAAACGTCGGAAAAACTGACAAAAACATCAGGAAAAGTGACAAAAGTGTCGAAAAAGACGACCACAATGTTGAAATAAAAGTTTTATTTTTAAATTTTGACCCAGAAAAAAACAAAAAGTTGCACGGTCGACGGGAAGACAACACAAAGGGTTAAAAGGCTGCTTAGAGTGAACTGCACGGGATTGTTAAGTGTTAAGTCAAAAACTGTATATAAAAATTGACGGCATGACAGCTTTCTAAACGGGAAGTCAAAAGTGGCTATCTCGGTTGCCCCCTGGTGGCTGGCTGGCTGCAGTAATAAACCCTGCCCCCTCCATTTCAGCCGATCTGATATGGGACAAAAAAATAAAAATCTAAGTTAAAGACATTTGTCCAAAAGACATTTTCTGTCGTTTCAGGTAGTTATTTTCACGCTGATGTTCAAGTGTTGTGATTGACTTGCAATTGAGTCCGGCAGGTGTATTGGCGGGACCTTTATACCGCGTGTCATGGATGTATTACAAGACCTCGATACAGCGTTCGAGGAGGAGCCCCGTTCATTCCTATAAGAGTTGTCAGTGGCGCATGAAGCCATCATGGAGCCAAAAATGACCTGGATGATTGGCAGTGGGGAATAAATTATTTAATTGTGTGGCTCTTTCCAAATGTTATCAAACTGAATGGATCAAATTCTGATGGTGTAACAAATCATTCTGCCGGGGTTGTGAAACTCAAAGAAAAGATCCACTGATTTACAGACGCCTCTTTCACCATGTAAGTCTGTGGGAAAAAGTCTTTCATCATGTGATGGGCTGGTAGCCTGCCAGAAAGTCCAAGTTTGGGCAAAGGAGTGAAGCCTATATGGCACAAGAATACAGCTACAGTAACTGTGACAGGCTTTGTCACCTGTCAACTAAGCAATCATATGCCAAAACATCAAACACACCGTTTCCAGTTTAGTTCTTGCTTGAGATCAGACATGTGCATCGGTGTTTGCATGTTAGATCGCTGCCTTCACGGGGAAGCAGAGAGCAACACGCGCCCACAGAGGACGGAGGTGACAAAATCTGGAGGTGGGGCTGCTGCTGTATGCGACACACATACACACTTTCATAAAACACACTCATAACACGTCTCACAGATAGTCGCGGAAACACTGGAGGGGAACAAACTCATGCAGACGCTTTCTCACAGTCACACATTCATCGAAATACATACTGCAGCACTGTCACACACGATAATACATAACCACACACACACACACACACACACACACACACACACACACACACACACCTCCTGTAATGTCACCTATAAAAATAACCGACATGTTTATCTTATTAATAGCACATACATCACCCCACCAGGGTGATATAGTCGTCTTTTATTAGTGTGACCTTCAATCAGAATCCACTTCCAAACATATTTCATAATTCATTCATTTTAATTCATTTTAGAAATTAACTGAAATAAAAGTCTATGAATATGTGTGACTTTTGTGGTGACATCAGTTGTCTGAACAAGTGCTATTGCAGCAGTCCAAGGCAAATACTAACAACACTCGCACATCAAGATCACCGCACCCAGCGCGAGAATACATACCGCTGCTGTGTTAGCGCTTGTTACCAACACTTTATTGGCCTTAAACTAGAGGTCACAAAATGTTTGATTTGGAGTCGGGTAGTCTGCAGAAACTTCCTGTGTTCTTGAGCTTGTAATTGTGGTGATTGGTAAATAAACCTGAAAATGACAATAACCATGAATAACTGCAATCTAGATATGTTTGTTCATCCGTCTGCCATTGGATCAACTCACTGATGTCACTTTTGAAAAGGGAAGTGATGCATCTCCCAACTGTAATCTATCCTTCAAACTCACCGATCGACTGCAGACCGTTGTCTCGCCTTTTCTTGTTGTTGTTGCAATTAGGGTACGAGCGGCCGAAATGAGTTTCCTCAGGAGAGTGGCTGGCGTCTCCCTTAGAGATAGGGTGAGAAGGCTAGTCATCCGTGAGGAATTCGAAGTAGAGCTGCTGTTCCTTTGGGAGTCCTCGGGGAAGACCTAGTTAATGTGGCTCGGGAAAGGGAAGTTTGGGGTCCCCTGCTGGAGCTGCTGCCCCCGCGACCCGACGCCCGATAAGTGGACGAAGATGGATGGATGGATGTTACAATTACGCTCACTTTATCATTTGCTGCTTATCTTGTTCTACATGGAAGCCCCTTAAAGTCACAGTGAAACGGCAGTCACATTACATTACATGTCATTTAGTTGACGCCTTAATCCAAAGCAACTTCCAATTAAGTAAGAGGGAGGGGAACATGTTAATAATGGTGGGGGATACCCGAAACAACCTGTACCTTCTTGCTGTGAGGCCACAGTGCTAACCATTGGGCCCCTGTGCTGCCTTGAGCGTCTTTAGTTAGAGCGTCTTTAGCGTCAGTAATGTGACAGAATATGTGGATGGGGATTAGATACAAGAGGGATTTAAATCAGGTCCTACAGGTGTGATTGGATCGCAAAAAGTTTGTTTAAGTAGTCTCGCTTTGCCAGACCTTCCTCCACAGCGCTGCGGAGGAGGGTCTGGCTAGTCCACACAGCATTCTGGGATGGGAGAAAAAGTGCTCTGGTTTATTGGCATTTCTTTAAACCAATCACAATCGTGTTGGGCGGTGGTAATCACCGGACGGAGCAACGGCGCCGCTGCAAAATAGCCTCGGGAAGGAACTTGTTTTGGTGGAACGTGTACGTTTAAAAGTTGTTTTAGTCGTGCAACAGAAAACTTAAGATTGGACAGATAGTCTAGCTAGCTGTCTGGATTTACCCTGCAGAGATCTGAGGAGCAGTTAACCATAGTCCTCACAAATCCACCGGAGTTTAGAACGCCAACACAAAGGAAACCCAAGGCAACGGATATCCGGCCTGAATGAGTGAAATACGGTCGTCAACGGAGCAATCCTGGAAGTGGAACGTCAAGGATATAGACTAGTGGTTTAGCAATGAAAGGGCGATGCAGAGCAAAGAGATATGGAGCTACAGAGGACCATTGGCCTCCATGCACGCCTCCCTTGCCTGTGTTGTTAGATCAGGAGGATGAGGAAGAAATTAATTATTTAGACCTCAAACATTCTTATGAAATGTAAGCAAAGTTTACCAGCTCAAATCCAAACACACACACCTTATATGATATTGCTCACTGCAGTCAACTGCAATTTTATATTGAGTGTGGTTAGCTAGCACCCCAAATCCTATTTGATTGGATACAGTTGTGTAACCGTCCCTGGGTTCAAGATTTACAGGAAGACAAGAAAGAGTGATTTTGAAATTGAAAGTGGTGGAAGAAATATTCAGATCCTTTACTTACAGTATGTAGAAGTACTAATACCACACTGTATATAATACTCTGTTACAAGTAAAAGTCCTGCATTGAAAAAGTTAAATATGTAAGTATGATCAGGAAAATGTACTTGAAGTATTAAAAGTAAAATCTTCGAATTTTCGAAACTGGAACGATCAAAACAGTTGTGTAAATCAACTAACTGTTCTTCTATAATGTCTGTACTTGTAGGTCATTATATTGTTGGGTAGTTTAATTTAAAATGTAACTTACTTTATCAACTACATGTGTTTTGTGTGCAAACATCTTGTAAAGTAACTAGTGACTAAAGCTGTCAGATGAATGTAGTGGAGTAAAAAGAACAATATTTCTCTCTGAAATGTAGTGGAGTAGAAGTAGAAAGCGGCATGAAAAGACTTAAGTATAAATACCTCAAATTTCTACAGAAATGCAGTACTTAAGTAAATGTACTTAGTTACATCGCACCACTGAAAAACACTTAATTTTGCCCAGATTTTTTTTTGGACATATTTAGCATGTAACACAAACTAAATCAACACAGGGATACTGGATTAGAACGTTGTTAATGTATATTTTCATTGTCTTTAATACATTTTTGTGTAATGTAATGTTAATGTATTTTGCAGTGATCCAACCAACACAGTGTGAACATGCGCTCGTGATGCCTCGGTGTCACACATGCAGACCCTCTCAGCAGGATTCTGCCGGCTGCTGTGTGTCTAAGCAGACTCCGTGTCATCTCCCCTTAGGCTGCGGGACGTCCCGTGCCATCTGCTGTATAACTTGGCCTAACATTTGACGCGCTGATATCTGTGTCGAGTGTTGATAGTGATACGCAGTGGTCAGATGGTATCAGGGTGACGTAGCGTCATGAAGCTGCATCTATGTTACATATTTCCTCTTATATCAGATTGTGTCAAATTCCCGGAGATTCCCCCCCATGTTTCCTAATGCGCAAAATTTAAATGTGGAAACATATTTGTTAAAGGCCTGGTCACACCAGCAGAGTTTATTTGGCGACTTTAATTCATTCCAATGGCATCGCTGTGACAAGTAGTAGTAAATCTGCTTTTTTTTTCACGTTGTGTTCAAGTTTAGTGAATTTTGGTCCTCAAATTTGCGCCGTTGACTAGTATCAAGCCATTGACCTGATAGCTACCGTGCACAACACACATTAACACATTTGCTATCTGAGCTTGTTATTAAAGTTACAGGGCCCTATCTTGCACCCGGCGCAGCGCAAAGCCCGACGCAAGAGTCTTTGCTAGTTTAAGACCGACGCAGTTGTCAATTTCCCGTCCAGTGCCCACGTCGTTTAAATAGCAAATGCACCTGCGCCCATCTTTGCGCCCATGGGCGTACTGGTCTTACAAGGAGGTGTGTTCAGGTGAATTCTGGGCGTGCTGGTCTTACAGGGAGGTGTGTTCATGTGCATTCTGGGTGTGCTGGTCTTACAGGGAGGTGTGTTCAGGTGAATTCTGGGCGCATTGCTATCTTGAAGCAGCGGGAAGTGATCACACCATTGACCAACAAAAACCTGGTCTAAAATCAATAGCGCAGCATTTCATTGTTATTTTAACAGCAAATTAGTAAAATGCGCCTAGGCTTAGGCTAATCCGCCATCATAATAGCAATGATCCAAGGTCCAAACTCCCCTGGCTTTTAAAGGGAATGGGAGATGATCTCTGATTGGTTTATTGCATGTTACGCCCAAAACACACCTATGAATTAATGAAGACACTAAGTACAACCCTTTTCAACCATGCGCCCAGCGCACAGACGCTTTTTTCCGCCGTTAAACTAGCAATAAAGGATTTAAACTCACCAGCGCCATGCGCTTCATGCCATGCGCTTAGATCGTTAAAATAGGGCCCACAATCTCAAAGATGTCTTTTTCCTTTCCTATGGCCATAAGCGGTATTTGCAGCTGTGTTGTTTTAGCTCTCACCTCACCGAGTGTCACCTGTGTGACATCATTCAGTTGCCAGTTGAAGAGCGAGTCTGTAATGTTAGCTGTGCCTCTGGCAGACCACATTGACTGCCGCTGTATAAGACCATGAAGATCCACATAAGAAGAAGGTTCGGGGTGGATGTTTGGGTCTTAAAGCACAGCGCTTTTAAGCAGGGGAGTGTAGTTTGCGTCCCAGAACAAAGTTAAGGGGAAAACACAAGACTTTCACCCAGGAAATGCATGTTTGTGTCCTAGGTGTTCTACTTAAGGGGACTGGTGTTTTAACCCAAACCACAATCTTTTTTCAAATCTTAACTTGACAGTTACGTTTTGTCGGCTAAAATTAACTGTAAAGGCCGCTAAACTTAGTCGTTGTGCTTACGTTTTTGTACCATATCATATGAACCAGTTTTAAGAATGTGTTGTTGCCACAGAGATCCAGTTTGTAATACTGCAAAAGCAAGAGCTTTCATCAGTGGTGATCGGGCCAAAAACATCACACAGGACTCCTCCCACCCAGCCAATCACCTTTTCACCCTGCTGCCCCCTGGGAAGCGATACAGGTCCACAAGGCCCGCACATCCAGACCAAGGGGGTAAGCCTCTCCTCGGACTGCGAACCTCCTATGGCACCATTTTAATGCTACAAAGCCATCACCTCCCGTTAGCATTCCATTGACTGCCATTCATTTTGGCGCCACTTTGACAACAAATAACTTTACATCTGAAGAGTTTAAAGACTCTATTTGTCCATTGTTTATTTCTAAAGAAACACGACAATGTATAAAAGGCTCCATTACCTTGTACCTCACGTTATGGCTCCGTAGCAGACGTTTTTATAAAAATAGGCTAACGATTGGGTCATAACCACGGGACTTACTGTCTCATAGTAGAGGAATTACCGTATAGTACAGGAGAAGCGCACAGGCAGTTTCGTCTCACATTAGCTGTTTAAGTTTAATTACTAATGTTAACTAGCATTTTAGTTAGCAATACTTAGCCTGTGCCTATGTTATCTCCTTACATATACCTACGCTCTCCGTCTAGATTGGGAATGATTGAGATTTCTCTTGGCACAGCTACCAGAAGACGGCACATTTTCGTCGTCTCTCTCAGTTGGAGGCTGCGCAGTAACTCTAGCCATCACCAGAAAAGTGCTTCTAATGGCCTTCACTGGTCTCCGTCCAGAGACACGGGATCTGTTGGTTCATTCTTATATACAGTCTATGATCCAGACTTATGAACAGTTTCTACCCATGTGTCATAAATGGAACTGAACACTAACAAATAATGGCACAATAGCAGTCTTTCTGCGAATACAAATATGCAATATCTGACTTGTTTATTATTGTAGTTATTATATTTATTGTTTTTTATTCTCTGTCTTTTGCCTTATAAGGGTACTTTTTATTTGTGTATCACTGAGGGTGAGTTGCAGAAAAAATTCGTTGGACAGCTGCTGTTCAATGACAATAAAATATATTCTATTCTGTTCTAAAATGACTGAACAGACATTTAAAATATTGGAGATCATCAGTTTAAGCAAAAATCAGCACATCGCTCTTTCAAATAACTTATGAATAATTATCTGATCCTGTGCGCACATTGAAGCTCCTTCTGCCACTGTTGTCCTTAGCAACACATTTCTCTTGCAGTTGATGCAATGTCAATGAGTTTATACAGGGCCAAGAATGAACTTTAAATCTCCCTGGCTCGTGTGGTGTTCAGCCGTACAGCTACATTAGAGTCACATTGAGGAGCGTCCTCCCAGGATAATGTATTCATAATGAAAGGACACGGCCGTATCCAAGGTTGAAGCCACTGTCAGTCCACCTGAGCTGCGGGGATGAGATGTATCTGTATCTCGGGCCAGACGCTGTTTGCCTTCAACATCACTGATGCCACTGCACTCTCTCTGTGTCTGGCAGACTTGCAGCAGTCCAGAGCTGAAGGACTCAGAGGAGATGTGACAGGATGTCTTTAGAAACGAGATTTAATTCAGTCAGTTTTACTGAACAGATCAGAACAGATCCACGAGGTTGTGCTTATACAGAGATGGTGGTTTTTAAAATCAGGTTCAAATATTGCTTTTTTGTGTTGTCCAAAGCCAAAGGTAGAAATACAGTAATTAAAGATGGTCCAATACCATTTTTTGCTTCCCGACATCGATTCTGACACTTGAACTTGCGTATGACACGATACCATGTACGGATCCCATACGAGTGTGTCATATGTTTGATTAGGTTTTAACAGCTGTATACTACTCTCCCTGTATGGATGTGATATGATTGTTATATTTGCTGTATGGCCTGGCTCAGGTTAAACTCTTTGAGAAACATGAGCAAACACAAACAAATAACTTTCTTTTATTTTTCACTTTGACAGTCAGTCATAATTTTGCTTTGTATTGGCCATATGATTTAAGATTGCAATTATTTCACAAAGTTGAAGTAAAAGAGATGAGGCAGGATATAGATCTGTTAGTTTGGTTATTCGAACATAAAATGTTTTTTATTTGCAGACTTTTTAGAACAGGCATGGGCTAAAAGGAAGACTGCTTTGTATCGATGATTCTCTGTCTGGAAGTGACATTCCCAGTAATTTTTTATTTTCTTTTTCATTTTTTTGTGTCTGTGGTTTTGTTTTGTGTATGAGGTGTCTGGCTCTAGTTGGACCATTTATGGGTTGCACTGTTGTGTTGTGGCTGTTGTGGTATGTTTTATTTGTTCTTTGTTTTGTGCAAAGTGGAGAATGTTGTGTGTGGACACTGGACTGGAAGCTGTGGAATTAATTACTGTTGTACTGGTGTCATGTAATTCCGTGTGGGATGGGCCACTTAGTGGCATGACACGTAAATAAAAAATATCTATCTATCTATCTATCTCTCTATCTATGGTTGTGTACATCTTTTGTTCCGTCATTTATTTATGGACCCTTTTTTTAGACTGGTTTGGTAGTAAAGTATTTTTTTTTTTTTAAATGGATAAAATGTGAATACACAATGTCACAAAATGGTGAAGAAACCCACAGTGGTAACAATGACAATGCTCCCACGTCATCCATACAAAGTGTCTGACAAGCTGTAATGAATCAAACGAGGAAGTGAAACTCATGTGTGTTTGTAAGGCAGCTTCACTGAACCAGAGTGCATGTTGGCTTCTGAGCGCGGAGACAGAAACTCACTTTCTCTCAGCTTTCTTGTTCTTACTTTCAGTATTGATACCAGTCATTATTTCTCTCTCCACCCACACAGATCAAACTCACAGCACAAACAGACAGGTTCACACAACCCCGTATTGCATACTGGGAACAGTAGGACTTAATTAATATAAAGAAGTTAGTTAATTTAAGTTAATTTTATTGGAGAAATATAATTAATATTTCATTAAAACAACAATTTTATGAAATCCGAAGCTCTTTGAGTCATTAAGTTCTTCTGACTCAAACCACAAATTCTGTTTTGTCTTTCGACGTACGACCCAGCAATTATTAGCATTTCGTTATTTCAGCATTTTTAGGCATATTGGGTGCAATGCCAACAATGTTGAATCGAGTCTAATCAAAAAAACATCTAAAATTCCATTGTCATTATCCTATTTATTCTACATACGATACGATAGGATACAACCTTATTACCAGTTCAAACTGAAATTCATTTTGCGTTGCCGAGCAGCTCTGCTCACAAGAAGAAATAAAAAGAAAAATTACACACAGATCTAGACAACAATTACACATATAGTACAAAGATGAAAACATATCAACAGCCATGACAAAAAAACATGTTTCATGACAACCTCAGATCCAGATTTTAATGGCAGCACACAGATTTTGGTTTAGCGACAGGATGGACTGATGACATCAGCTTGTTCTTTATTAAAGTGCCCATATTATGAAAAAATCACTTTTTCTGGGATTTATGTTCTGGGGGTTATGTTGTGTCTCTGGTGCTTCCACACACATACAAACTTTGAAAAAAATCCACCCATGCTGTTTAGAGTGAGATACGGTTTCTGAATGTGTCCTGCCTTCAGTCTCTGGGTGAGCTGTTCAAAACCGGCACGGCTTGTGACGTCACAAGCCGAAACGAGCAGGCTAACCGCAACCATTAGCTCATAGCGTTAGCATGCTAACGCTAATGCTAACGCTAGCATGCTACCTCGTTCTCAATAGCAAAGCACTGCTACAACACACACAGTTTCACCTTAATCTACAAAAGAACTACTTCCATGTGCGCCCTCATTTAGAAGTCTCCCAGCTAATCCTGCCTTGTAACTGACCGAAGTTGTAGAAACAGCCTTTCTTTTACTGTCTATGGAGCTAGCTAGCTGACATGATCTACATCTGAGCTACTGGGCATGTGCAGCGCAATCAAAGATAGTACAGAAGAAGAAGAAAAGAGGTCTCACTCTGTAGCTAAAACAGAGACCAGCTGAAAAGAGGAGCTGCAGCAGTGAGAGAGAGCACTGCAGTACAACAAAAATATGGTGTTTTTTGAAAATTAAACCATGTAAACCTATTCTGGTACAACCTTAAAATACAATTATGAACCTGAAAATGAGCATAATATGGCTGCTTTAAAGTTTTACGATGAGTGAAAATATATATATTTATTTATATTTTTCTTGGCTGCACCACTGTATCAAATGGAAAGATTCTCGATATGCTGTATTTCATTTCATTCGCATTTAGCCAAAAATTATCCCGACATATCTTATATTGTTGGAATCTTTGGGAGCTCTACTAAAATGTAAAACTCTGTAGATTTGAACCAAATTTGGCTGCACAGCTCGAGTCTGTACTGATTGACCCGCTGCTGGGCTTTAAGAAACAGTGCTGGAGTCTACTAGGGGTGTTGAAATGAAGGGTGAGGCTATTTGCACCCCTGGTACAATAAGCAGTGTATGCTATTCGTACCCTGGTACAATTAGAAATGAATGCTATTCGTACCCCGCTGGTGCACACAGCAATGTGTTCTATTAATACCCCGTCTGGTACAAATATCAATGTATGCTATTTGCACCCCTGTGCATTACAGTACCTTGGCATATATTTGCACACAGTTATCCATACTACTCATGTATTACACCTTTTTGGAATATTATCGCCCTGACATTCTTACCCTAACCATAACCAATCCCACTCCTCTTGCCTAAACCTAACCAACCCAACCAGAGCAGGCATATTCATGAGTCTTCCCCTACCACCCTGCAAAAAAAATTTCGCGTTCGCGGGCCCTGACTTGCGCAATTGCATGCAAATTATCCAATCCAAAATGAAAAAAACAAGATCACTTCCCTGGGGAATCAAACTCCAGACTCCCAGACTAAAGCCCAGTGTTCTAACCACTCACCTAACAGTTCTTACAGAATGTTGTACAACTATTTACCACTTGGTGTCTTCAAGCCTCGGTTGCTAGGTAACCATATTGTATACAACAAGTTGGTACTAACTAACAAACGTTGGTAACGGTTGTATGCTTTCATTGAAGACAGAAAGCGCAACTGTAGTGTCCATTTTCCGCTAGAAATTCAATTGTTATAAACTTTAGAGACAAAACTTTGTTAATATGCCAGTTTCTGCTGTCAAGGAAGATGAACGTCGGCCATGATTTTGGTGCATGCGAGCAACGTGTTTTTGTTGTTACGTCCCAGGGTGTGAATAGCTCAGCTGTGTGGCCGAGGCTATTCGTACCGGGGGTGCAAATAGACACTCCGTGAAAGGGATCGATCGAATCATTGCATCGATACATCGCGATGTGGACCTGGGAGATTCTGCATCGATGCAGTGACAGACCATAATCGATTATAGCCTGCTGACGTTGCTTGTTGATTTTCCGGACGCTGACATCAGGCAAGAAACCTCACACCCCGGACACTCCCTGTTCACCACCCTCCCCTCAGGCAGACTGAGAACCCCCAGCACACGTACAAATAGACTCTGGAACAGCTTTTTCCCCAGAGCTGTGAACAAATTACAGAAATCATCAACACATACAAACATAAAACATACACACATCCCTTGCCCCCTCAGTGCAATCGGACTCTGTGCAATAACTGCTGTGTTTACTGTTTTTTAGATATTTCTTGAGAACATGGAATGAATCTTTTTACTCTATGCTGCTATTTGGAGAGGATGACTCCAACAGAATTTTGTATCTATCTATCTATCTATCTATCTATCTATCTATCTATCTATCTATCTATCTATCTATCTATCCATCTATCTATCTATCTATCAACGCATTCTCATGAAGAGGTCCGTATGATATCATACAAAAATGTATGCACACCAAAACATATGATATCCTATGAAAGCATCCCAGAATGCTGTGTGGACTAGCCAGTCCCTCTTCCGCAGCGCTGTGGAGGAAGGTCTGGCAATGCAAGACTATTGACAGGATAATCATCATCGAATCGTCAGACCAGTGAAGATTCATACTCAGATGGACGAGATATGTCTGCTGTTGCCTCCCATTCATCTTTCATATGAACCAGTCCTAGTCCAGTGGTGAGAGGTCAGCAGCAGCAGCACCGTGAATTATGTAAAGAACCACACTACTTTTTTACTATTATTCTTATCTATTGGTTTCATTTATTAGCATTTTTCTCTATCTTCCTTTTCTTTTTTCTATTTTTATTTTATCATTGTGATGTTATGTTTGGTTGTTGATTGATAGTTAGACCTGATTTGTGGTGAGGTCTGTCGTGTATTTGCTCTTTTGTTTGTGGAATGTATGACTTTTTTGGATAATAATTAAAAAAAATAACCACAGGGACCTCTGGCCTACATAACTCTGACCTAAAAAAACAACTACAAGGGCAAAACGAGCAGCTGGAAGGACGAGCATGTGAGCACACACCGTCTGTCTGACCCTGCTCACAGCAACACATAAAACATGCTGTTTGTGTGTGTGTGTGTGTATTTTTGGATAGGGTAGATATGACCTGTGACAGAAGAAGCACTCAAATCATCCATTTCTTAGTAAAAGCAGTAATATTTCACTGTCTCTGTTTTAACAAAATGACTATAATTAATAAGTAAGAGCTTATAATTGCTGGCAATCACTGTCAGTCGCTTCTCTGCGAGTGGCAGAGCAACAGCTCAGTTTTCCCAGAATTGTGATTCGCCAAAACCAAAGTGAACAGTGACAGCAGTGATGGCTGGATACAAAAATGGAAAGATATTAGATTCTGCAGATGCTCACTGTCTGTAACTAAATAAATCATTGCATCATCTGCATAGAGGGTGAAGACTGAAGAAAACTATTCATTCAGACTTTTTCTGAAGCGAAGATACCTGACTGATATGTACAGAGGAGCATCAGATCCAGATAAGCCATACATGTTTTAGGCTGACTGTTGTGTTAGCCCAGTGGTTTCCAAATCTAGTTGTAGTCTTGCAATGTGTGACCCTGCAAGATCCCCAGTCTTTACATATTATGACATGTCTTTAACGTTAGATGTGAGATGATTTTCTTTAGATGTGAGATGGTGTCAGACCTTAGTCTTTTGAAAGTCTGTTCAAAGTCTTCTAGTGTCTGGTAGGCATTAGATAAAAATGTATGCAAAACTAAGTATTTTCTTGCCTTTGTTTTGGTAGTTGTGGTAGTTTTATGGTGTTGCTTCATCGTCTGCTTTACGTTTACCTGGCAGTCCTTTGAATGAATGATTAAATGACTAGTTTATTTCGAACAACATACAAAAGAATAAACAAAAAAAACTTAAAATACAAGACACAAAAGCAGTTCACTATGAAAAATGAAAAAGCAAGAATAAGCAAAATAAATTAATACTCTTAAATACTCTTGTCCGAAAGGGAGTAGGAGGAAGCTTTTCGGGTCCTACCATTTTTTTTACAAACGTGTCTATGCTTCGCTAGCAGTGCAGCAGAACTATGCATTATTTATTCATATTTAGCGGCGCCGTGCCTAATATAATAACTCCGCCCACCCGTCAGTTTTGGGAACCACTGTGTTAGCCTTCAGATAGTGACAGTGGATGTGATCAAACTGCAGAGACATGAACATAAAAACAGCCATCAACAGTAGAAAATCAACATTTAATCTACAGAGTTAGACAGGCAAAGTGAAGATATGGTCATACTTCATTTCTGACCTCGACAGGTTTTTAGGCACAGGGACATACATTTAAAAATATCATATATTATAGCATATATTATTCTATGTAGCATAAAACCTCTTTAGCATGACAACGTATGCACTTCATCATTGGCTGTACAAAAATACATTTAAATCTCTTTCTCTGCACATGGTGGGCGAGTGTATGTTGGTGTTTGTGTGTGTTTTGTGTTTGTCCATGTGCAAATGTACGCATTTCTAATGTTTTATATACTTGTCATGTATGTCTGCATATGCCGGTGTGTGTGTGTGTGTGTGTGTGTGTGTGTGTGGTCCTCTTCTTGCAGCTGGGGGTTCAGCCAAAGTCGATTCGTGGCCGGTACTCAAGAACCATGGGATACGTCTGAGGGAGAGACAGAAAAAAGAGAAAACGTTTCAGAGAAGAGAGAGAATCAATGTTCAAACGTTCACCACACAGCTGCTGGAACACCGAGAGGAATAATTACACAAACACATAATCACATCCCACAAAGTTAGAACATCCTGTAAGCAGGTTATCGTAGATTGAACAGACTTTAAGGAAGTTTTAATAAGGTGCAAGAAGAGTTGTCACAGCATATATTTTCAACTTGAGACACACACACACACACACACACACACACACACACACACACACACACACACACACACACACACACACTGAGTCTTAGCTAAATGTCACTAATAGTGTGTCATATTTAAATGTTCATAATACAGTAAATGCACTGGTCATCTATCTAAAGGCAATGTAAAAAATACTAAATCAGTAAAACAATAAAGGGACAGTACAATATGTACATTTTGGTTGCAGAAAAATAAAACTCCTATTATAAAACCTATTAGGCTCAATAACAGCGTGTGTTTAGCCTAGAAATTCATATATAATCTCATAAAATCCTTTAATAAACCCCTGAGAGGTAGAAATCATCTTTTAAATCACCCTGTAAACAGAACAGTCGACAGGAGCAACTGAGAGAGATGTGATAAAAAAAGTTTAATGTTTTTAAGTGGTTTAGGCCAAAAGGAAACATGAAGAGAGCTTCAACTATCATATTCATTCTTGAGGCTGTGAAAGTGCCTGTGCAGAATAAATCTCAGTTAGATTTGCAGCCACATCGAGCCAGATACATTTCCCAACTTTTTAACCCGTTAGTTGAAGCTCGGGTGTCCAATGACAGACCGGGCGACTCCTTTTTCATTGGATGTCAAACAGCAGGTTTTCCTGAGTTCAGAATTAAAGAAGAATGTAAACCCCGTTTCCATTAAAGCATCCAGGATCCACCTGGCTCTGCTCTGCAGGAACACAAGCCAAGTGCCTGATGCAGAAGAGCCATATACGAAAAAAAAAAAAAAAGGAATCAAGGTCTGGCTGCTGCTCGCTCTGCTGAAGCTCAATTGAAAAGGTTATCATTCGATGTGAAATGCAGAGAACTGAGTGTGTGGAACAAGCCACTCTCTTTTAGGTTTGCTGGAGCATATTATCAAAAAGATCCAGAGATAAGCCTGTTTATCAAAATGTAATTTAGCTTTTAATTAGAGACATCAAAAAGCCTGTATATGTACTTTTAGTGCATCATTTTTCAGATGGCATAACTTTGTGTAGACAAATTAGACAATCCCATTGACCAATGGTACAGTCTACTTTCTGGATGTGTTGCTTTCAGCTCATTCATGTCAAGATTATTCAAATCCTACACATTTCAGAACAATTGTTAGTCTCAGATCTTTTTTTGTGATGATTTAAATGGGTCTGATTTTCAGCTGTTTCTGTGAATGGAAAACCAATCAGAGCATTGGGACTGGGATTAATCATCATTTTGCTGCGCCAGAGGCAGAAAAACAGACAAAATGTGATCAATGCAGCCGTGCAGGTTATTGTTATTGGACTTACAGAAATAACTTTTAATCAACAATTTTCCGTGATCAACACAACAAATATGAACTGTTCCTAGAAACCGCTACCAAAGCCTTCAAATGATGTTAGTCAGGTAGATAAGTCACTCACTGATGATTAAGGGATAAATAACCTGCACTCCAAAACAAAGAACATTTAACATGACTTAAATCATATTTTATCAGGGTAACATGGACCAATAATTTAATCAGCTATCTGAAACAAACACTATAATCCTATGGCTGTTTTCAAACAAAGAAATGCAAAGTGTGTTAAAAACGTGAGGGCAAGTCTGTCTCCTCGAAATGACGTGAATCCTATCGAGCATGCCTGGATCATATCTCCTCATTACCTGTGGCATAAAGACTCCAGGCTTCCAGAGACTCAACACCAGATTATTGCTGACCAGTCACGGTATGGAACCTCAGTCCAACAAGTTTCTAGAGTTTTCTAGTCCCTAGTTTTTTGCTAGTTTACTTGCTACTAACACCTCATTTTTGCTCTGGTTTTCTCTCAAAATGGACCTTTTTCACAGCAGACATTTTGACTTGTCATAGTAGGAAAAGTACAGCTGAAATTGATAACCTTAACGATGGCTCAATTCCATCAAGTGTCCCAGTAAGATATTTCAGTGAGTCAGCATGCACAATACCAGGACCTCTCATAAGTGGAATGCAGCCATCATTAATGGTTTTGAATACACCTGTGCTTTTCCTACTATGACATATCCACGACGTTTCATTTCCCGGATTGGTCCGGTGACGCCGGAAATTCTGCCGGATGTCCTTTTCGGCCCGATGTCCGTCACCTTCCTCTTTCTTTGTGTTGGCGTTCTAACCTCCGGTGGATTTCTGAGGACTATGGTTAACTGCTCCTCAGATCTCTGCAGGGTAAATCCAGACAGCTAGCTAGACTATCTGTCCAATCTGAGTTTTCTGTTGCACGACTAAAACAACCTTTGAACGTATACATGTTCCACCAAAACAAGTTCCTTGAGGCTATTTTGCAGTGGCACCGTGGCTCTGTCCGGCACTTAGCACCGCCCAAGACGATTTTAAATGGTTTAAAGAAATGCCAATAAACCAGAGCATGTTTTTCTCCCATCCCGGTTAACAGTCTCTATATAGATGTCTTGGCCCAGGGGCCCCCTGATCTCTCAGGCCCCTGTGTGGGCTCGTGGCCTGTAGGCTCTTTCAGTAATGCATCCATCATTGTGTTTAAATAATATAAATGTCAAAGGTGACTGCTCGTACATTCCTGCCTCCTCTAATAGTTAAGCACATTTGAAACAGTCAAAAGATGTGAGAGTCCCTTTTCGTAAGAAAAAACGGCAAGTGTTTGTGAGAGCGGCTGCAAAGTGAAGCGTGTGTGTCTCCTGTTTGTGGAGTCAGTCTCCTATTTCTGGCAGCTCGAGGCTGCCGGTGCTGCAGAGAACAGCTGCTGTCATCTCCTCCAGCTTTCTGCATTTTGCTGCATCATGCCTCAGAAAAAAAAAAAAGAACAACACTGAATCCAACCTAACCACATTGTCACTGTGCCTCTGTAATCTGCATCTCTGACCCTCTTTCACTCAACATCTCTGTCTCCAAAACAATTTAAATATACTGCACTAAAACATATTTTGTTCAGCTGTCAGCTACATTGAAGGCATTTTGTTCTGGTGCAAAATGACATAATCGTAGATCCATCCAACTTGCTGCACCAGCAACACTCCACAAGGGTGAAAAAATTGATAACTAAATTTACTGTCAAACTCTTTGGTTCAGCCAAGAATTACTGAATTAACTGCTTTTGCATAGTTCATATCCTTCAGGGTTGTGTGATTTTCATACTTAATATATTCTACTGTAATGTGTCCCCTCTGGTGTTGCACTAAAGCTCATGCAATGCCCAAAATGTTTCTTCTCTGGGGACCCTGAATATTGACAACACATTTCATGGAAATCAGGACATCTGTCCTTGTAATATGTTGTCATGAACCAAAGTGCTGATCAAGTGGAAATTTTGGCTGAAATGCAATGCGTAAGGAAAGCACGGGGGGGGGGGGGGGCAACAAAATCATTAGGAACTAGAAAGGCACTGGGCGAGCGCGTGAGATGCTAGCTAGCGTGCATTTTACGTATAACTCTTTTCGATGAAGAGCAAAGGATGAAATGCCACCACTGTTGTTTCAACCATCACACAAACGTTTTAAATATATTTTTGTCAAATCCAAATGCTAAAATTGAAATAAACTATACAAGTAATACAGCAGCCAGTCTGTGTACTCATTTCTTACTCAGGGAAATGAGATGAAACTTCTTCTTGCAATTAACTACATCTGGAGTTTTCTCTAACCTGACTCCACCAGATGGATTGCTTCGCATTTGCTCGGCATATCCATCTGGGAACTTTCCGTTGGAGAACTTTTGGGAAGGGGCAAAAATACTGGTTAGCTGATTGGATAAACCATCAGCTAACCAGTATTGGTTCCTACCATTGTTTAGACTGAACAAGCTTTTAGTTGCGTCACACCTAAAACCACCTCAAAACCAACGCTGATTGGACGGTCGTTTCAAGATGCCCGACTGATCTGCGAGTGGAAAACTGGAGCTTGTGAGATCAGGACGGTCTCACGAGGCTAGGTTTTCTCTGCCTTAGATTCAAAATCTTTTTTTAATCCCACAATGGGGAAAGCCACAGTTGCTGAGAATTAATTTACCAAGAGCTACTATTGATAGATCTTTAGTATTTTTGTTTTTATGGATTTTATGTTCTCCAATTGACATCTTTCTGATAAAACACTGTCTTAAGGCACTATTTTCCCTTTTGTTGTTTAGACTTTTCCTAGAAAGAAAACCTTATTTTAAGCTCCTGTGTTTGAGGTTGTGAAGAGGTTCAGCTTTCTCTGGATGGAGCACTTGCTTGAAGGTGTTTAGGAAAAAGGTTTTGGGTTTCATTCTTAAATTTTGTTCCATCATTCAGGACAGAAACTTTCCTACTTCTGAACAAACGGTGCCAACACCTGAAACTGATCAGTGCTAACGAGGCGAATCCACTGCTCTCAATTACAGGACGAGTGGAACGAGTCTGTCACAGCTTCGGCTGCTCTCAGAAACACATTTTGTGGTTAACCCTCCTGTTGTCCTCGGGTCAAATTTGATCCATTTTCAAAAAGCTTCTATATCAGAAATTTGGGTTTTCTTTCAACCAAATTGTCAAAAAAAAAAATAACCTGGATGGTTCCTACAAAGATCTTCACAAGTAAAATAAATGATCAGTTCACTACTTTCATTGAATTAAATTTTTTTTGTTCAATTTTATAGCATTTGAAAAAAGAAAATGATAAAAGAACGTTGAAAAAAGTGACAAAAATGTCAGAAAAATATTCAAAAACGTGGGGGGAAAAAACAACAAAAACGTCAAAAAGTGCAGAAAAAAAATCAACAAAAACTTTGGAAATAGTGACACAAAAATTGGAAAAAAAGTGACAAAACAGGGAAAAGCTTCAAAAACATCGAGAAAAGTGACAAACTACGAAAAAAGTGACAAAAACGACAAAAGTGACAAAAACATCAGGAAAAGCGACAAAAGTGTCGAAAAAGACGACCAAAACATTGCAGAAAAGTTTGCATTTTAAATTTTGACCCAGAAAAACAGAAAGTTTCCTGGTCGATGGAAAGACAACACAAGGGTTAAAAACAATGTGATTACGCTTTCTAATCTAATCTGGGAGGGATTTAACCTTTTGTCTGAAGAGAATAAGCACAAACCCAACACAACCACCTGACATTTAGACTGTGAGGTACGTTGTTTAGGACGTTTTTATCTGGTCAGTCGGGGTCAGGTCAAGAGTTGTCTGTCTTCTTTATCACCACTTTCCTCTTCCCACTGTTACTGTTAGGATGTTGATCATATGACAACACATATTGATTTTAGCCAATTTTGTGTCATTTTGTACTCCACATTTTAGCCACGTATTGTGTAGCCCATAATACATTTTTGTACACTGAATAGATTGGTATGTTATAGCACATTTAAAATCCTTTCAATATTTACTACATTCCCTCTACTATATTATTGCCAATACAGATTTGCCCTTGATTTATAGAAGTGTGTGATTTGGTGCGTGATGTGTTTCTATCATTGGCTTAGTTAGAGCATGGTCACTTTATTAGGTACACCTGTACAATCTAATGCAATCCAATATAACTGGGAACAAGGAAAGCTGGTTCCCTGAGATGTTTTGAATATTAAACCTAAACCACCATCCTTCCCTAACCCCATCAACCTTCTCCTGTCTGGGCTGTAATAGGATATCGCATATCCTGAAACTTAAAGAAAAATTACTTTGTTCCAATTCCAACATAGTCGAGTTGGCAATTAATTAATTTTCCAAAACATATTTGCTTTAACGGAGACAGGGTTGCTGGGACAAATGAGTCAATGGTAGTATGCCTTTTGTGATGCTTTTTAAATTAGAGAAAGATTGACAAATAATTTATCTCATCTATTAATTTTGGAAGGAAATGTTAGCAAACATCTTAGCTGCTGAATGATATAATTAACTGCTAGGCAGCGATGACAGACCTCAAAGTGAGTTCACAGTAGGGACAGTAATCAGTATTTCCCAGGTACATTGAGTCTTTTTTCTTAAATAACCATGGTGGCAATCAGAAGGCTGTGTGACTCCTGTTGTGACAAAATGACGTCCCAAAATGCCGTGTGTGTGCAGCCGTCCCGACTGGCCTCAGCGTGTCTCGGCGTCGGACGAATAAAATGTAGCGGAGTTGTCAGAAGGATGAGACTGATGAATGACTCCTATCGTCTTTCTCACCCTCTTCTGTCTCCATTCCTGACTCTCAAGCTTCAATCTGTCTCTGTCACCCTCTCCGTCACTCCCCTCCCTACCTCGTCCTTAAGCAGACGGTTCAAACTGGATTCAAAAATAATTTCCTGGTGTTTATCCTTCTGACTCACCAGGAGGGACATAAATAATTCTGACAGACTGATTTCGGTCTGTTGTTTTGGAACATGGGTGGTGGGCAGAACAGAGGTGAAGAAAACACTGACGAAAAGATATTTAGCTCAAAATGGAGCTAGGTAATAAAAACCAACTCATTTGACTCTGAAAAAGGCGTCATCTCGTGTTCAAATTCAGTGCTTTGAATACATTCAAATTCAGAGCCTTCAAATCAAGTGAATGTGACGTCTACACGGCATCTGCCACTGTATACAAAAACTAGCAAATGTTTGTCATCCTGAAGACATTCA
This sequence comes from Sander lucioperca, assembly GCF_008315115.2. Classification (NCBI taxonomy): domain Eukaryota; kingdom Metazoa; phylum Chordata; class Actinopteri; order Perciformes; family Percidae; genus Sander; species Sander lucioperca. Next base: position 5,251,027 of record NC_050187.1, read on the forward strand.
CTTAAAGCTGTAGTGAGCGACTATTTTATATTAACGTCAGTTTTATATCAACGTGGGTTACATTCGAGCCATTGCCAAATGAGGTGAGACAAAGCTAATTAAGCCTATTTGCTCCACAAAACTCTTTCTGCAATTCTCATTATGGCTATGATTACAAAATGGGGTAGTCCGGCGACTTTAGTGTGCAGCAGCTGGAGTGATGCATTATACATCACCGCTGAGAAAGGACAACAGCAGCATTCAGCTTTGGAGATGAAGACAGGTGAAGCATGGCTTAAAACAGGGTGGGAAATTAGCACCCGCCACCAGCCAATGGCGAGTACTTTTTCAAAGTGGCGGGTGACTTTGCCTTGTATACCAGCCACAGCGGCGGGTGGATTGTAAAACATTCCTTGTAATGGATTGGACAGCTTTTGTCAAAGAATGCTGCTGCTAAGAAACAATGCACAATGCTTATAGGAGTCGCGTTACATTACTGCTAATGAATGCCCAACATTTCTGGATTTTGCTGCTTCATAATAAAAACATTCAAATACCAAAATAACAGAGAACTTTTATTGTGAAGAAGTAATAGGAAACGAAACCATTCACAGCCGGGGCTTTGACCACGCATATTTCCGTCAACTCCAGACTTTTTGTCAAGTAGTTTTCAGCGCTAGTCTGTGACACCATGCAGCTGAGCTGAGGTACAGACCAAACGAAAATTATCGGTTAAAAACATGTGGCGACATATCTCCGGTGTTAAAAGGCCCGCCGCGGAGTCAGCAGTAGCTATGAATGTACAAACTGTTGAGGGTGAAGTAAAGAAAAAGAGAAGGTAGCCTACTTTTTGAACAAGTGGCGCATTGACAAAACGTACAGCGAAAGACCATGCACAACATTTCAGACCGTCCTGCCAGCCTGTATGTAACATCAATGTACGCTCGAACGACTTTTCAGTCGCTGAAAGCTGCTGCTGTTTTAATCCTGTCGGCTCTCTGCTGCTCAGTTCCACACACACCCACACACACACACACACACACACACACACACACACACACACACACACACACACACACACACACACACACACCCACCCACCCACACAAAAACCCCACCCACCCACACCCACACCCACCCACACACACACACACACACACACCCACACAAAACCCCACCCACACACACACACACACACACACACACACACACACACACACACACACACACGGTGGATGCAGGAAAAAACGGAGATGAGACGTACAGGATGACCTAAAGTGAGGACAGCTACGCTTGTTATTGTAAGTGCAATGATAAGTTAAAGTCCAATTCAAAATATGCTACTGTACTTTCTTTTATAAATTTGAATTCTGGAAAAAGTGGCTGGTAAAAAATATAAGTGGCTGGTAAAATTGGGCATCCACCAGCCACAGTTCACACACGTTCATTTCCCACCCTGGCTGAAAACCAGAGGAATTGCCAAGAAATGTTTCTGTCAGTGATTTTTCTGCTAAGAAAAGACCTACAAAGTGAAAGTACCCAATTGCAAAGACAAACACGGATAACCATTGGTGCGGCTTTTCCTAGTTAGAGAGCGCTGAAAAAAGAAAAGGGATTGAGGTCAGACACGGATGTCGCCTTACTGCTCTTGAACAGGTTAGTAAATGGGTTTTGTAACGTATTAGGAGTAGGAATTCTTGCTACTTTGTGGTGAGCAATCCCCAAAGGCTTGCGTCATGTGGATGCGCCGACAGTGTTGTTGTCATTACTTAGAATTCCTCATGGGGACATTCCTGAGATATGGTGTTCACGACGCACGGATAACCCGAAAACATAACATGTTATAATGCCCAGATGGAAAAAGACATGACCTACAATCTGTTTAAGCTAAAGAGACAATCTGTATTGCATTATTACATAAGAAAGATGTCAGTTCAAACTGGATTACTAAGGTCAAACTGTGTCTGTGTTGATGGAAAACAGGCGGCGATTTGCTCCGTTTTTATGCCCATAAGCCTGATAAGGTTTATTTTTAGATTAGACATTTACTTTATCAAGCAATAATTTGGAGAATGGTTGACTTTTGTTGTGCTGCATGATTATATAATGACCAGGAATAATACATGAATAAAATGTTTTAATTTCCACCCATTCCCAAAAGAATATACAGAACATCTATACATATAAGATTCCTGTGTGTGGGGGAAATAATGTGGAAGCAAATTACTCTGTTGTAGTAATGTTATTCCTTTAAGTGGACATGTTAGTGCAGCTGTAGCTGAGGAAGTGCAGACTTTCTACGTCTCTCACTTCATACGGACTACCTCTTCTCTGCCCTGCTCCTCCTCCCATCATCCTCCTCTCCTCTTCCTGACCTGATATCTGAGGCCTCCTGTGGTGCCAGCTGTCTGCGCTCCTCAGTCGCCGTCCACAACTGGGCGGGACCTTTCATTAACCAATCACTCATGTAAACACACACACACACACACACACACACACACACACACACACACACACACACACACACACATGCAGATGAACATGTCGCCATGTAAAGGAAGGAAAGCATTCACACACAAGCAAGTGCATACTATATGTGTGGCCACACACACACTGACCTGCTGAACCACAGAGTGGACTGATGACCCCAAAGCCTTAGGCTGAGACTGCTGTCAAGTCTCAGACAAAACCAGGACAACTCCTCCTGGTTCTGTGTGTGTGTGTGTGTGTGTGTGTGTGTGTGTGTGTGTGTGTGTGTGTGTGTGTTTGTGTGTGTGTGTATGTGTGTGTTCTTGTACATCTATCTTTGTGAGGACCAGTGAACATTTTAGACCTTGAAAGTAAGGACGTTTTATCTAGTCTTCATTTCGTTAACAAGTTTGAGGGTTATGTTTTTGTTTCAGGGTTAAGAGTAGAATTAGGTTAAGTTCTTATCTAGTCAATATTACACTTTGATAATCAGGAAAATTCATTATTGTGATGATTCAAAGGAAACTTGATGAATATTATTGCCCGGTGCATCCATAACAGTTTCTCACATTTCTTAAAGTCAAAATGATCTACAAGACTTAAAAGAATCTAGGGAGTCAAAGCAAAATGTTGTCAATTGGAATTCTGTAACAAAAAAGTTGAAGTTTAAGTTTCTACATGAGTGTACTTCTCGAGTGTGCATTGTTCAAAGTGGTGTGGAAACCAAACAGAATGTAAGCCTGTGGCACTTGAGTATACAGTTCATGTATAGTTAAAAGGACAGAATTAAGGCTTAGAATGAGTCTAAGTGTGTAAATGTTTGTCAGTGTTATGAATGGAGCTTTGGTATGAGAGGTACAATAAAAGGAAGTCAAACTTTCTTTCAAGCATCTTAAAAGAAAAGTGTTTAAAAAGTGACAATTACCAAAACAGCGTTGACAAAAGTCTCCTTTCAGCCGGCTTGAAGTTGGAATTCTGCCATTTACAGAATCTGAGTCATGAAAGATTTTTTGAATAAAAACTTTCTTCCTTCAAAACTATTTAGAATCAAGAATAGAGCAAACTCACCCACAGTAGTTGTTCTGAGAGCATTCTGTTTATCACCAGCCGGGACAGGGACGCTGGTATTAATTTCACCTTGTGAGTCTCTGTGTGTGTGTCATCATGGCAAAATGTGGTCATAGAGACGCCTACTGTAGCGGGAACTACCACAGAGGCGGTGTTTTGAGTACTTTGCCAGGTGTTTATATGTCTGTGTCTGTCTGTCATTTTTAACTCATTCAGGGTTCAAAATCACATCATTTGTTTGCACAAGGACACTTGTTCACTAAATAATATTGGCAATGTGGACACTCAAAAAGAAAGTGATGAGACTTCAAGTTCTCAGGCAGTCTGTACAGACACTCCAGTAACCAGCCAGGCCTCTGTTGCCAAGCGTCATTTGTTAAATGTGTGGTTCTATTGTAGCACAGTTGCAACCATCAGGTGTTGCTGAGAGAACTGCCCAAGCAATGGTTAGAGAGGTAAGTCGATGGCAAACAAGAGAAGCTGTTCTCAACTGTACTTCTCCAAAGACTCAATGCAAAGATTTGGAAACGAAGGTGGAAAATCCTTTCTCAGTCTTAAACACAGCAGCAAAGTTCTTTGAGGGAAAAGTGGGACATAGTTAAACCTGTAGAAAATGTTCTTGGGATGTGTTTTGATTCGTGCAGAGATCAGACAACAGGAGTTTACAATGAGATCCTTGTAACTGATACATTTGATAAAATTGTTTTGTCTTTCTGTGGACAGATTTTGTCACCGCAATAGAGTCGTAATATGCAGTCTTAATACTGTATAGAGGTGTAGTTGAGATAAAAATGAAGGCCGAGTTTTGAAGATGGGTGAGGTCTGAGCAAGGGGGCCGGAAGTAGGGAAGGGACCATTGGCACCGAATTTTAACAACCTGGACAATTTTTGGCGTTGCGGCTGATGTGATACAACTGCAAGTTGCTCTCTAGTTTACTGCCATTCTTACTCTAACCCTTAACCATACTGTTAAGCATGCCTAACCACAACCCTGAGCTTTACTTGAGCCTAAATCTAAACCTTAACTTAAAACAAAGTTTTAAAAGTTTAACTTTTAGTCTCTCTTTGGGGAGGTGAGTCCCCACAATGTAGCTAAATGCGTAACATGCACACACGCACGCACTCTCTTACACACACACACACACACACACACACACACACACACACACATGCAAATAAATGCTTCCCTGCACAAGTGCATCTACAGATAAGCATGCAAACACGCACACATAAACAGGAAGTGAGGGTGACAGCCTTACATTCTCTCCATGAAGCCTCCACCGGGTCATGTAGATGAACTCCAGAGTGTGATCTCTGCCCATGATCTCTCCGTTACACAGCACATCCAGCTGGAGAAAGCGGAAAACACATGATCAGAAATGAGTTAATTTGAGTATTTTTTTTACAAAATAAAATGAAAGAGATTAAAGAAAGACGTTAATTTAATAAAACAGGGTAAAAATGACAATGTGGTGCCAAAACCTGACAAGAGAGAAACTGACAAAATAAAAAGGACCTCAGTCCTCATGGATGAAATGAAAGGGGAAGTTCACTGTGGTAATGTGTGGGAGGCTGTGCTGAATGTGTGTTTCAGTTTTAGAAGCGTTTCTAATCCTACGATAAATCTGACTCTTGATAATGATAATTGGAATGGAATATTAATGAGCATCTGGCTTCATAAACACTGACTGGTTTGAGAATTAAAGTTGACTTGGACAGAGTTTGACTTGACTTTGTTCTTCGCACAAGTGAGACCTTCACTCATTTGCTATAGTTTCAGCTTTTTCCCACATTATATAAAGTTTCTAAGAGTGGTCCATGTTTGATTCTTTAGATGTTCTGTTTATTTTGTTACAGCGGAAATCTGTTAGTTATTTTACTAAACTTGTATTCATATATTTGACACATTTACCGTGATTGAATGTGCTGTCTCATTTTTCTGTGTCAACAGAGCCAGTTGCTATTCAAACCACTGCACTAGCTAATAATAAACGCTTTAAATGCACTGTGTTGATAATGTTGCTGGTAGTCAGCTAGCCAGTTAGCCTTATTTGACAATGAGTAATTGTAGGTTACATGACACCAGTCCAGTAATGAAATCGTAGTTTATATTTAGGTATTTTCCCGATTAATTTCTCAGTACATTGGGTAGAAGAGTAAAGGAATTAGCATCGGCCATGTGACTACATCAGCAGCAGAAGTTCACTAAACTGTAGTCAGCAACAGCTTTACATATATGTTAATTACAATATGGAGATGAGGTGGATTTATCATAGTGGAAGTTTGAATGTATTATTTCAAAGCTTTTGAGGAAAGTTGCTTTTTGATCCATTCGATATCCAGCATTTGAGCTAAACTAAGCTATTCTTACTCATCAACATACCTTCAATTGACATGCAGACACATGAAGATGTCCAGTCTCATACAAATTTAAAAGACAAGACATCCCTAAATGTTGTGCTATCAGTTTAAACTGTAGTTTATGAACTGGAAGATTGAATCTGTTACTTACCTCGTAAGAGCTAGGCAGCTTTAGTTTAAGACTGAGAAACTTCTTAATTGTTCCCACTGTGACTCTACTGGAGCAGCGGATGAACCTCTTCATCAAATCCTAAATGGACCAAGGACAAATTCTATTACACACTGAATAAATTAGAGAGGCAGCTAAAACATGAATGTACTTTTTTTTCAGCAAAAAAACCCCCAAATTATTCAAACCTTTACACTTTAGATACTGACTTTCCAAGAAGCTTGGAAGCATTTCCAAACGTAGCAGTGGTCCTAAAACATTTCCCCAATTAACATTTTTTTCCTTTCAGAGAAAAATTTGTGAAAAACGATAGGGCTGCCCTGTTTTTAAGGATCATTAATTAACAAAGTCCCTTACACTTTTGGTGGAAAAATTTACACATTATTAAAACACACACCGTGACAGTGCTCTCCCCCGACTGTCCCGTGTTGCGTAAGCAGTCCAGACAGATGGCTATCTGAGGGTCACTCCTGTGGTAGTCTTCATTGCCGCCGTCTTCATCTTCATCACCACCGCCACCGCCATAATCACCTCCAACATCAGGCAGCCCGAGCCTCTGGCGCCTCACGTTTTCTGCTGTGGTTTGAGACAAACGTTCACACAAGTACACAAATATCCATACAAATCTCTTAAATATATAAAACTTTTGACAAACTGTATATTAAGATACATCATAATAATATGATTAAAAGATGATGATATTGAATGATTGCCCTCTACAAAGCATGATTTATATGATGTATGAGCAGGAATTTCCCTGAAATCCCCCAGATTCACATGAACAAGCAGAAAATGTGATTATTTACATGCTGATGAATCAAAAACTCCCCTTCTTCTGCCTCCTCTAATAATTCCCAAGAATAGTGTTACCAGCGGACCTTCCTCCTTCCCAAAAACGGTGTGTAAATTACACAGAAAGATTTCCATTAGTATGTTTTAAACATGCTTGATTTTCACACAAAATCACACAGGATTTTCTCCTGGTACAGCCAGGGACAAAAAAAACTATTTATAAAAAAAAAAAAAAAAAAAAAGAACAATCATAATGCTCGGTCATATGTACAGTGTGAGTCACAAATCGCTCACCTTGGCCGTTTTCTCTGGGCTGGTTCTTCTTCCAGAATTCAAGTTCCTGCTGTTCCTCTTCTGGTTCACATGAACAACAGATACAAACACAGTGTTACCAAGCAGCATGGAGACCCCGAGAAGCATTCAAACAAGAAACAAGAAAGAAGGGTGATTCTAATCTAGCATTAGCTTTTCCAACGATTGAATTCCTGTGCAGAAGTAGAGACCTTGACTTTGAAGTATTTGTGTTTGAAGAACTCAATTTCTCCTAATTGAATTTAGTGTGCAATTTAAAGGCAGGGTTGGTAATGTTAAAAAGCTAGCAAGATTTGAAAGTAGCATCTCCTAGGGGCTGCATCTAACTCCTCCCCCTGCCCTCGGGGCTCCGCCCCACACACAGACATGAACGAGCACCGCTGCTTCAGAGCAGAGCGGGGTCAGGGCTGCAATTTCACTTCATGTCTCATTCACCGGTAAGCAAACGCCTAATAATACCATACCCAATGTTTAAAACAAACATGAGTACTGTTAGCATTGCGGGGACAACGCGCTTTGAGCTCAGGCTCATACACTGGAGGGGTAGAGTACGCGCAGCGGGGCGAGGAGGCGTGTCATTGGTTCTTTCCGAGCGGAGTGCCAGTGATTGGTGGGTGTTTTTACAGGATTACAGCAGCTACAGATGACGGATCTTTTTCGCTCCTTTTTCAGAGCCCATAAGTTATTTATTGCTGTCGGGGTGTAAAGACCATTTCAAACAATATATAAAAAAGTGTAGAATGGAAATAGTAACCAACCCTGCCTTTAAGTTCGAAAAATATATAAGTTAATTTGTACATAGTTCATATACAGGAAACCTCATTATAAAGGCTAGATGAACGTGGATACTGCCTTGCCATATTAGGCTTGGGGAATGTATTGTGGTATTAAAGCCATCGGCACTAAATAGATTATACAAAAGATACAACACTGTCTACGTACGTCATACTAGGAGCACATGGCTAATATCTTGTCACAACAGCCTCATTTGGAACTATGGTGCAACCCAGAAAATCATTTTGTTGTTATTTCTGTCTCTTAAATAACTTTTCTAATTTGAGGATTTTTGTTGGTTTCCTGAGGCTTATGATAAGTGAGTAGGCGGTTTAATGAAACATGTGACCAGTCAGTCACATTGCAATGTTGTGTTCATACTGTCTGTGATTAGAAATGTGTTTTATTCCACATTTGAAGTATGTTCTTGCCTCTAATGAGCAATCAAAAGAAACGGGATGGCTTGATTTTAATGTAGAGTGCAAAGAAATCCTCTGCATGGACATGACAAGTGTGGTTAAGAAAACAACACAGAAGTCTACTCTTCAAAAACCATAAAACAGAATTCATATGACACTGATTTTTACACCACTTGGCCGAGCCCCACTAAAATATATGATGTTAGTTCCATCTTCCGGCTGCCAGAGTGCTCCATCAGCGGAGGTGAAGTTATGGCGTCATAAAATTACAGCAGCATCACAGCTTTAGTTAGACATGTTGACTTGGCTTCTTGTTGGCCGTGCTGCAGAGAGAAGGTTGTGCATTTTCATCTTGTTTAACTCTTCAGCTTCCACCTCTCTAAAATATTGGAACCCAGATCTGATTACTTACTAGCTTCTATACGCAGTGTTAATAAAAAAAATAAGAACATTGCACTCATTATGCAATTATGAAATATTAAACAGTAAAACTGACGTTAAGATTACTGGGCATGAATATTAAACATGGCAATGAGGACACTGTTAGACAAAAACTACCACAAACATAATGTTTGCATAATTTAAATGTTTGTGCTAAATTAGATTAAATCTCACGTGGATTTAGAAATTGATAGGTTTGTTGCTAAGAGGTTGGTATCGCATTACTGAGATGGGTTCATTTTGAGGTTGTGGTTAAGGCATTGCTCGTAGTCAGGATGTGTTTTTGGTAGAGCTATGATTGGGCCCGAAAAATCAGGCCTGACCCTACACAAACGGTTGTGATTCGGTCCAAGCCTGACTGAGCCTGATTAAAAAACCCGAATTTCCACTGCTATTTTTTCCATGCGTGTTAAGTTAAACAGATATTCAGAAGAGGGCGGTCATGCACAGCGTTAGACAACACATATATTACACAGACTATAAGGTCTGCATTTAAATAAATAAAGAAAGAAAGAAAGAAAGAAAGAAAGAAAGAAAGAAAGAAAGAAAAAGAAAACACCGGAAAATCAGCATGAACCTGACTCAGCCTTGGGGAATTTTGAGAAAGTACAGCATGGTCGGGTCAGACCCAATCAGGTTCAGGCAGAGAGTCAAAGCTTTAGTTCTGGATGGGAATTAGGGTATTGCTATGTGGTTGCTGGGGTGTCAAGGTTGGTTGCTAGGGTATTGCTAATTGATTGCTAAGGCACTCTTGGTGACAGTGTTGCCAAGTGGCAGCCAAGATGTTCTTGGTGATTGTTAGGGTGTTGCTAGGTGGATGCTACAGTGTATTTACAGACATTATACAACAGATTGCTGCCAGAAACCATAGCTCAATAAGCCCTACGTGTTGATGTGTCATTCGTATTTGTAGCACTGAAACAGTTGAATGAGAGGATCAAAAACAGCCAAAAAGAAGAATAATAAGAATTATGCAAAATACTTAAAAGGATGCTTTGTCAAAGCAAAGACGCTAAAAATGCAGTGAGTGTCATAAGAGAGCTGACATTTTGTGATTTTTAATCTGATAGAATCACTCTGATTAAATATGATTGTGTTCTTTCTTTGCCCATATGTAATTTGGTGTTTCCCCCCCACTGGTTTAAATGCATATAATCCACAACATTTACTTACAAGGCAGTTCATGCGTATTAAGAAAATCGGTGCATGTCTTGTAATATATAACTTTGATTGGAGTGCTGTCGTTTACTAAATTATTTTTCCTACCCCCCATGAATAGTCACATAATTAAACATGGACTGCAAACTGAGGAGACAGATTGATGAAACCATCTGGCTAACTCACTTTCTCTGAGTCCGGGCACCAGCTTGAAAATGATCTCCTCCAGGGTGTTGTCCAACCTGAGAATTTGGAGTGATAAGAGCATGAGAAGGAGGTTGGAGGGAGAGGAGGATGATGAGAACGTGAAGAGGAAGTAACATGAGGATTTAAAGGGACAGGAGTTATGAGGGGGGAGCAGTTGTGGAGGCAGAGGAGAGAGGGGTCATGTGGGCGGAAAGCAAAGTAGAGAAGTCAAGAAGGAATTGAAAATGGGAGAAAAAGGGAGGATATAACAAAAAAATGAATGACTTGGCAAAAAAAATCAAGGAACAAAGGAAGAGTAGTTGAAGTTAGTGATGGTTGAAACACCAAACATGTAAAAGACAAAGCAGATGACAAATCAAAAAAAGAATGAATAGGTGGTAATTAAGATAATAGGGAAGTGGAAGGATAAAGAGTCAAATATATTTTAAGAAGAGAAGGATGAGATGATCACAATTGAGAACAATAACAGGTGGACCAAGGAGGTCGCTAATACAATGGAGGTGAATGGAATTCAATTTGTGGTAAAAAATGTTATTTTTAAAACGTAGCAAGAGAAAGATAATATTTAGATATGAACAGAAAGATCCTTAAAGAAGAAAGAGAGTGAGCTTTAAGCCGCCTACACATGATCCGGGGCAAAACTGCGAGGTAGGGCGCAGAACAAAGAGGCAAAGCGCAGCGCTGGAACTTTCTGGAATTGGTTTTGCCCATGGTTGCACCTTGAAAGGTCAGCGGCAACTAGGTCAAAGATATATAACATGAACTTTGAGTGCAGCACTCGGCGCAAATCTGAGCGGTCCGCGACGCCAAGGGTAGCGCAGCGCTTAATTGGGCGGCACCGCTCTCCCCATAGGAAATCAATGGAACAGCCAGCGCAGAGCAGTCTTTCCATCTGTCATGTGTAGGTGGCTTGAGGGTGACAAACTACCAATGAAATATAAAAAATAAGCTCATTCAAATAAAAGAGAGGACGAAGCGAGAGAAGAGAAAGTACATCTTACCTGAGCATCTCCAGTGGATTGGTCTCATGCACCTGAATGCCACATTTAGGACAGTCATTGCTCTCCTCAAAGTGCTGCACAATACAGCTCTTACAGACTGCAGAGAAAACAACATGAACATATTTCATTGGGTTTCAATTAGTATCTCCGATGGGAACGATTTGTCTAGACAGTTTGACGCCATCTTATTTAAGTATTCCTATAAAAGAAAGAAACCTGCGCAGCCTGGGGCATTGCTAGTTAGCTTGCTAGCTCGCTCATTGACATTTTAGCTCGCTTGTAGATCAACAAATCCTCCAAACCATACGACGATATAGGGAGTTCATTCCTACCCTCTAATACGACCCACGGGTGCGTTTTCTGTCTTCATATCTAAGCCAGAGAACGTAAACGGTCGCGGTTTAACGTTGTGAAATGGTTGCAGTTTGGTTATGTTTATGCACCAAAACTACTTAAAATCAGACGTTACCTCATCTCGGTTACGCACGTGAGGCTGAACGTGATATAGCTCGTGTTTGTTTGACTAATCTACAACCCCAACCTCCTTACGCGGTACTTGGTGCTCTTATACTTCGTCACAATACGTCCTGTGCTTCCCGTTATAATTACTACTACTACTACTTATAAAACAACGTCATATTTGCTGAAACTGACCCTATGTTTGAGTAGAACTACATGAAGCAGGTCATTTAAAAATAAATCTGGCTCCTCTGGCATCACCTACAGCCTGTAGTGTGATTTGCAAAAATCCACAGCTCCGTGTTCAGATGCACCAATCAGGGCCGGGGGGGGTGTCAAACTGAGTGTCAATCACTGCTCATGCACACGCATTCATTCTCCCTTTTGGGGGGAGGGGCTTAGGAGACCGTTTTGGGTTTCAGCGGAAAGGGGGGAGGGACTGAGAAGTTGTCGATGTTCAAATTTTTTGAACATGGAACTTCGCAATCCTACCTACGGCACCTTTAACCATAGTCCTCATAAATCCACCAGGTATTGAAATGCCAACACAAAGAAAGCGGAAGGTAACGGACATCCGGCCGAAATGAAGGACATCCGGCTGAATTTCCGGCGGCACCTGAACAATCCCGGAAGTGGAACGTTGTGGATATAGACTACGTGCTAGGTAACAAGCTAATGATGTGTTCACAAAATGCATGGTGGGACAATTCCAAGCTAACAATACGACGTCAAACTTATCTTGAATTTCTGCCATTTATTTTCAGTCATTGAAAAAAAGCGCACTGTTCCTAAGTAACAAATAAATCTGCAGGTGCATTTGTGCATTTGTCTGTTGTTTCACTCACAGGTGTGCAGGCACTCGGTGACCGTGGTCGGTTTAATCAGGTAACCTCGGCACAGGTAACAGGTGATGAAATGGTTAAAGTCTTTCACCAAGTGCTTCCTTCCTGTAGCAGCCATGTTTGGAGTTTTCTTTTTTCTTATTTGTTTTTTTGTTTTTAAGCAATGCTACAGCAAGATAGGAACCAGGGAAAAGTCACCTTCTAGCTTTAGAAGTGTCAGACGTCCATTCACAATAATAAGGAATGGAAAAGATAGCAGTCACAGGCTAACGTTGGGTGTAAAGAGCTGGAATCTTCACCAACACTGGCTAATGTTAGTCCAGGCTAGTGCATATATATAGTGTTCACTATCCACAATTTATGACAGAGATAAGAGATCCTTCTGTGTGAAATCCTGCTCCATCCTTGACTCAAATTCTATTTTGTAATCAGTTTTTCTTTTGGAATATCTCCAATTCTGACCTTATTCCATCTTCACTGAACCATGTTAATCCCATTGAGAGGAGAAAAAAAAAAGACACAATCCTGTTTCAAACAAACAAGTTTCTTAATTTCCCAGAATTCCTGGAGAGTAAGATGTCTCGCTTCCCTTCCTGTCTCAGCCAAAGTGCCATTTTTAATCCACGAGGGGTCAGAAGTCAGTTGACGACAGTGAGGCCAAAGGCTTCTACGTAGTCCGCTTCATCCTAGTCTGTTCGTTCATCATTATGGCGCTGCCGCTGTCGACGTCTTCATTCGTCTAATGGCGATCACATGGGATACCTGAACAGAATGAAACACAAAAATAAGGGATTGTGCTGCAGAATACAGATCAAAAAGAAGATTAAAAAAACAGGAATGAAAAGATATATTCATTCTAAGATATTCCTATATACTGTATATATATAAATACTGATGAGTTTTCAAGCTCAAACTTTGTTACCTAAAAAGAATGAAACACAAAATATATATACATATAAATGTATAATATATATATATATATATATATATATATATATATATATATATATATATATATATATATCTATATATATCTATATATAGATATATATAGATATATATATAGATTTATATAGTAAAAAACTGTGACGAAGCTGACAGCTTGTAACAGGCATCTTCTAAAAAGAAAAGCAAAAAAAAAGGAAGTACTTTCTTAAACTACAGAAACCATAGGGGTGGGATTGGCAGGGATGCTCGTCCCTGATTGGTCAAACACAAACAGCGTAGCTGACAGCTTGTAACAGGCATCTTCTAAAAAGAAAATATATCAGAAATATGGGTTTCTTTCAACCAAATTGCCCAAAAATAATAGTTTACATGGTCTCAAAACAGTATCCTTACTAAACTTTGACATGTACCTGTCTGTGAGCCAGTCAACATCCTCTGATCTTAACTATTAGTCGAAATAATTCATAATTTCTGCTTTTTTAACTCAAAAATTAAGTATTATGTCATATAAATTGATCTTTTGAGGAACTAATTCCATTTTGACTGCAGCGACCAGGGTCTAAATTAAGTTCCGGGGACATTTTCCCTTGAAAAAAAGTACCTGCTTGGGAGGGGTGCGGGCAGGAAGTACTTTCTTAAACTACAGAAACCATAGGGGTGGGATTGGCAGGGATGATCGTCCCTGATTAGTCAAACACACACAGCGTGGCTGCTTCGACTCGCCTTTATTCATAAAACATAGACATAAACATAAAAACAAGGAAGTAATCTCATATACCATTTTACGACAGGAGGAGAACATTTCTCTTTGTTTGATAAGATTAAAATGTCAAGTTAGGCTTTGCTGTCGGCTTCTTACTCGTTAAAGTGGCCATATTATGCTCATTTCCAGGTTCATAATTGTATTTAGAGGTTGTACCAGAATAGGTTTACATGGTTTAATTTTCAAAAAAAGCCATATTTTTGTTGTTCTGCACATTGCTGCAGCTCCTCTTTTCACCCTGTGTTCAGGTCTCTGTTTTAGCTACAGAGTGAGACCTCTCACTGCTGTAACATCTTTGTTGGGAGTCGCACATGCGCAGTAGCTAGGTAAGGATTTCATCATCTAGTTAGCTGTTTGTTTCTACAACTTCAGTCAGTACAAGGCAGGATTAGCCGGGAGTCTTCTTCTAAACAAGGGCGCACTTCCAACTTTGCGTGGAATACCTGCAGAACAGGGACATGGAAGTAGTTCTTTTGTAGATTATGGTGAACTAGTGTGTGTTGTAGCAGTGTTTTGCCATTAAGAACGAGCTAGCATGCTAGCGCTAGCATGCTATGGTTAGCCACCTCGTTTTGGCTAGTGACGTAGAAAGCCGTGCAGATTTTGACCAGCTCACCCAGAGACTGAAAGCAGGACACATTCAGAAACCGTATCTCACTCAAAACAGCATGGATGTTTTTTTTCAAAGTTTGTATGCGTGTGGAAGCACCAGAAACACAAAAATCCCAGAAAAGGTGATTTTTTTTCATAATACGGGCACTTTAAAAAAAAAAAAGGCAGAGATAAAGAGATATATTTCTATATTAACGTAGAGGTTCAGGGCGTACACACTCATCAAGTTGACACATATACAGTCATTTACCTTGTTTTACAGCTGCATCGCTTGTGTGTCCGCATTATCTTTTTCCCACTCCACATTACATGTTATGTGTAATAAATGTGACTATCATTAACTAACAGTGACATGAACATTGGTCCAACAGGATTGTTGCAGTTATGACCTACATGCATCCGTCTCTGGATTACCATTACTATGAATAGCTAACCTCTCCAATTTGCCCCCATTCTATCCCCACTTTGATGGAGCTGAATGAATTTAGGGTTTGCCTACTTCAAATATAGATATCGGGCTGAATATTAAGCTTTATTCATTAGTGGTGGCTGCAAAACCACTCTGGAGTTTCATGTTTACTGTGCAAAGCTTTTTGTAACCCATGTATTTAAATGGGATGGTGTCAGTGGGGCTGTTACAGTAAATGAACTGAGAAAGCCAGTAAATGTTTCTGGATGTGGGATTAGTCACTCTTCTCAGGTCTGATGCGTTCCCTTTTTTTAAAAGCCTGATTGTGTACCTGATAACAGGTTACCATCAAATACTAATCATCATGCAGATTACGATAATAAGTTACAGAATAAACAGGCAGGCGGGTTGTATTTATGGACTGCATCCAACACCTCATATGATGTTTGACACATGTTACTGTGATGTTTGCTATAAATGTAACCGTTATGCAATTAATGTCAGAGTCTAAATGGGTCTCTCTGAGTTTTGATGGGTTTAACTGCACACATCAAAACCGATGAAGTGCCTACTCCGGGTAGGGAATGATTGTTTACCCCGAGTACGGAGTTCAAGTATCTCAGGGTCTTGTTCCCGAATAAGGGGGACAATGGAGCGGGAGATTGGCCGGAGAATCGGAGCAGCGGGGGCGGTATTGCACTCGCTTTACCGCACCGTTGTGACAAAAAGAGAGCTGAGCCCTAGGGCAAAGAAGTTTTTAAGACCCTGCTCCTTTTTGGATCACACTTTTAAAGTGCTTCAAATTATGCTCATTTTCAGGTTCATAATTGTATTTAGAGGGTTACATCAGAATAGGTTTACATGGTTTAATTTTCAGAAAACACTATATATTTGTTGTACTGCACATTGCTGCAGCTCCTCTTTTCACCCTGTGTGTTGAGCTCTCTGTTTTAGCTACAGAGTGAGACATCTCACTTCTGTTCCATCTTTGTTGGGAGTCACACATGCTCAGTAGCTAGGTAATGACTACTAGCCAGTCAGAAGCAGAGTATGAGGGCGTGTCCTGACAGTACCTAGGTAAGGACTACTAGCCAGTCAGAACCAGAGTATGAGGGCGTGCCCTGACAGTACCTAGGTAAGGACTACTAGCCAGTCAGAAGCAGAGTATGAGGGCGTGTCCTGACAGTACCTAGGTAAGGACTACTAGCCAGTCAGAACCAGAGTATGAGGGCGTGCCCTGACAGTACCTAGGTAAGGACTACTAGCCAGTCAGAAGCAGAGTATGAGGGCGTGCCCTGACAGTACCTAGGTAAGGACTACTAGCCAGTCAGAAGCAGAGTATGAGGGCGTGTCCTGACAGTACCTAGGTAAGGACTACTAGCCAGTCAGAACCAGAGTATGAGGGCGTGCCCTGACAGTACCTAGGTAAGGACTACTAGCCAGTCAGAAGCAGAGTATGAGGGCGTGCCCTGACAGTACCTAGGTAAGGACTACTAGCCAGTCAGAAGCAGAGTATGAGGGCGTGCCACGCTAGCAGCTAGGTGAGCATTATAACGTGTGTTACAAAGTGACCACGTTTGTCTCTGAAGTAAAGGCTGGACTACAACAGAGCTGTTTGGAGCAGTTTGTGAACAGTGTTTTCTGTTGGAGATGGTAAGTCCCTTTGGGGTGGACTTTGGGCTTTTTCACTTTGTAAACCTATAACGTGCACAAAAAAGATATATAACACAATAAAGGAAAGGGAAAAAGCCAAAAAGCACAATATGAGCACTTTAAGTTGTTGCTGATAGTGTGTCCACCTGCTGTACAACCTTAATAGGTCCAACAGAAATACTACAACAATAGGCTACTTTTAATCAGGGGTAGGCTATAGGCTACTTCAGTGTTTTCCCTAGGTTTTTGGGGAAGGCTTACGGCTCTTACCCACTGCTAGTAGCAGCTCTACTCAGCTCGCTTGGAACCTCGACGGAGGTCATACTAAAATTTTTCGTTTCTTTCAATAAAAGAAACATGCAATTTCACATCATGTTGGACCATTATTATTATTATCATATCTGCGTCTAAAATGTTGGAAAAGCTAGAGCAGATAATGCATATAATAACACTGAAAAAGCTTAAAGACAAAACTTGCTAAAGAAGTCCACTGAAGAAAGACCAACTACAACCATTACTATTACCATTAGTTTTGATGCTCACGTCAACTTTACATTAATTTTGGCTTAGGTGGTGTCCAAAGTGACTAAATCTTATAATGGTAGGGAAAACCCTGTACTCTCATTATTCTCATGTGCAACTTCCATCATTTGGAAATGACGTCACATGAACTGCATGTTGACATGCTGTGTGCAAGGCTAAGTCAGGTGTGTAAACACTGTTGAACCCATGCAGAGATTCAGGCAGCTTACTCACTGCAGAAACAAACTACAGACAGAGACAGAGGAAACACTGTGTGTGTGTGCTTAACTCAAAAGACTCCTGGTGCTTCTTTCAGCGTGGGTCGCTTTTTTTGCTAGAAAAATCTCAAGTGCGCAGCTCAGAAATCCCCCAGTGTCCGTCAGTGACACACACACACACACACACACACACACACACACACACACACACACACACACACACACACACACACACGCTTGCTATTTATTCACACGGAGCGGATCTGCTTATCTCATCGTTAAGGCGCGTCACGGTCTACGTCACCTGTGTCAAAACAACATCAATGGACGACACGCGCACATTACAGTGACACACAACTATAGCTAGCCTATATAATAGTTCAAACGCTCGTGTACGCTTTCGCGCGCGGGCATATATGCGCGTGTCGCAGCTCGGTTGTAGCCTTGAGGCTACCCATCCATGTACACACACACACACACACACACATATAAGACACGCGCACGCAGCACGTATCGACAGTAAAAGTTGCAGAGCTTCACGTCCATTTTAACGACACGAACGGGAAGCGCACCGCACGCGGGTTATTTGCCGTTTGTGTGAACATACCGTAGTCCCGCATGTGAGTGTGCACGGCGACGCACTTTGCGTTTCAAGAGAGAGAGAGAGAGAGAGAGAGGGGGGTGAGGGACGGGTAGAGCGAGAGACAGTGAGAGGAGGTCCAGCCAGCAGCGTCAAAGTTTTGGCTGTAAACGTATCGCGACCGACGTCGACTGATGAATTCGCCATCCGCGCAGAAATAATTCCGTAATAACAACACATTCCTTACCTCCGTGTACACTTTCCCTCTTCCCCACCGGAGTTATGGATGCCGCGGCTGGGCAGGAATGTCCACCATGACACCGCCAGGTCCTCCTGTTCCGTCTGCTCCGTGTACTGGGTGAGGAGAGAACACGGAACTGGTCGGCTCGGATCTGCCCCAGTCCGCCCAGCAGGCAGGCAGGCAGGCAAGCAGGCGGGCGGGCAGCAGAGAGCAGAGAGCAGTGGTGGGCGGGGAGCCACCAGGCAGGCAGGCAGGGCTCGGAAACTGAAAGCGGTTGTGTAACTGAGTGTCTATTGGCCTACAACACACACACACACACACACACACACACACACACACACACACACACACACACACACACACACACATCACACACATCACACACACACACCACGCCGTGTCTGCTGATGAGCAGGGATGAAGCCGCAAACAAGAGTTTGGTTTCGTTTCCAAGCAACCTTTTAATATAAATATACAACTACAGTAGATCAACCCATTCAGCCTCTTTTTTCTTATGCAACAGTTATTTTGTATATTTGTTTTTCTGTATTTGTTTATTTCATACATTCATGTTTAATATGTTTGTTTGTTCCTGTTTGCACCTTCCAGAGGCAAATTCCACATAAGTGTAGGCTACTTATTGTGTCAGTAAACCCTTTTCTGGATCTGAATCTAAAGAAAGACATCATAGGTTCAAACAACATACAGGTATGTAACCTACCATATAATACACATCAGTCACACAAATAAAAAAAATATATATATATATACCCAGGTGTCATGTCTTCCACTTGTTTAGCACTAACTGAATTATGAATTGATAACTGATTTCTTCTCATATTTGTGAATCAGTTACTTTCTCAATGAATCGATTATAGAGCTGTAAAGATTAATCGGTTAATGGATTAGTTGTCAACTATTTAATTAAACGCCTACTATTTTAATAATCGATAAATCGGTTTGAGTAATTTTTTTCATGAAAAGAGTCAAAATTCTTTTCCAAATTCCAGCTTGTTAAATGTGAATATGTTCTAGTTTATTCTCTCCTCTGTGACAGTAAACTGAATATCTTTGAGTTGTGGACAAAACCAGACATTTGAGGACGGATGACGGATGAATTGACAATGGAAATAATCGTTAGTTGCAGCCTAGTCTCGCATTGCCAGACCTTCCTCCACAGCGCTGCGGAGGAGGGTCTGACTAGTCCACGCAGCATTCTGGGATGGGAGAAAAACGTGCTCTGGTTTATTGGCATTTCTTTAAACCAATTACAATCGCCTGGGGTGGTGCTAAGCTCCGGACGAAGCAACGGTGCCACTGCTAAATAGCCTCAGGAAGGAACTTGTTTTGATGGAACATGTGGACGTTCAAAAGTAGTTTTAGTCGTGCAACAGAAAACTCAGATTGGACAGATAGTCTAGCTAGCTGTCTGGATTTACCCTGCAGAGATCTGAGGAGCAGTTAACCATAGTCTTCACAAATCCACCGGAGTTTAAAATTCCAACACAGAGAAAGCGTAAGGTAACGGAAATAAGGACATACGCCAAATTATATTATAATATATATTTATATGCTCTCGCATCACACATCACACCCATCCCACACACGCCATACACATTTTTTTTTTTTTTTTTTTTTTTTGGGTTGCTGCTGCTACCGAGTTCAAAGGGTTATGCCCAAAACAGACTTGGCCAAACCAGATTTATAACATAACAAAACATAATTTAATTGAATAAAAAATGAAAAAGTTCAGATCTGGATTTTTCTAGTTGGCAACCTGTGATGAATGATTTGTCTCCTTTTGTCAAGTAAAACATAAACACTTATAGAATCCCATATTTCCATGTTTTCATGCAACATTGCATGCTTCATGCAATGGTGCAACAGTCTTATTGGATTATCATCAACAGTTGAAAACTGAGACATATAGTAAGCTATATCCTGCTGTTCATCATCTGTTTTGCAGCGGTGGAAGAAGTATTCACATCCTAAAGTATGTAAAAGTATGTAAGTATCATCAGGAAAATGTACTTAAAGTATTAAAATTAAAGTACTGAATGCAGAAAAATCCTCCCATTTTAAAAAGTGTAAAGGATCCAAACAGTTGTGTGTTTAATGGTCTAATCATCTCAGCTGGACTTGTAGGCCGTTATATTGTTGGCTAAAACATCCGATTTTATAAACCACATGTGTTTTGTGTGCAAAAAGCTTAATGTGTAAAGTAACTAGTAACTAAAGCTGTCAGATCAATGTAGTTGAGTAAAAAGTACAATATTTCTGTCTGAAATGTTGTATTAGAAAGTGGCATGAAAAGAAAACACTCAAGTACCTCAACATGTGTACTTAAGTACAGTACTGGAGTAAATGTACTTAGTTACATTTCACCACTGCAGTTTTGTAAACAGATTGTTCATTATGTGAACCTACTTGTACCCTTTTACACTAAAAGAAAGGGACACGTTTGGAGTTATTAATCGGTTATGATGCAATGGTTTTTCTGGTCCGGCCCACTTTAGATTAACTGGGCTGTACTTTGGCCCATGAACTAAAATGAGTTTGACACACACTGACACACATATAAGGGGCCACTGGAAGGGGAAACAAAGTCCACAGTGACATCACCCTGTGGGATATGACCTCTTGTTTTGGGAAGTGGAATGTATCACCATGGCAACACAGTTCCCAGTCACACAGGTGGACAGTTTTTGAGTTTTCTCTTTTAAAAGAGACACCTCTCAGGATTGTTGAATGAGTGTGTCTCCAGAGGTGGTTCTCATTAAAGTGGCCCAGACTTCATGCATTATTTCCTATCTGCCAGATGACTTGACAAAATGGAAATAATGCCTGTTTTCATCAAGATGAGTGACTCGCTCGCAAATAGTTTTTAACCCTCTAACTATAATGATAGTCTATAACATTGTTGTAGTCAAGACCACCTAAACTGAGACCAAGTCATCACCAAGTCCAGGGTGTATCCAGACCGAGACAAGACCAAGGCTTTGAAGGGTTGAGAAAGAGTCGAGACCAAGACCAAGGCAGGGCGAGACCGAGCCAAGACCAAGACTTTGAGGGGTTGAGACAGAGTCCAGACCAAGACCAAGGCAAGGCAAGACCGAGTCAAGACCAAGACTTTGAGGGGTTGAGACATAGTCCAGACCAAGGCAGGGCGGGACCGAGTCAAGACCAAGACTTTGAGGGGTTGAGACAGAGTCCAGACCAAGACCAAGGCAGGGAAAGACCGAGTCAAGACCAAGACTATGAGGGGTTGAGACAGAGTAAAGACCAAGACCAAGGCAGGGCAAGACCGTGTCAAGACCAGACCAGTGCCAGACAGCCAGAGCTTCTCCTGTCTCACGCCTTCTCCTTTCTTGGGAGTGCGTGTTAAGGGGGCGGGGAGAGGAGGTTAACAGTAACACATTTGTAATTACAAATGAGCCAAGTCATTGGTTGCATTTGAAGCAGGAAGTTTTACATCCAGTCACAGTAATGATGTTAACACATAAAATCAGACAATGCACAGGCGGTTTAGTGATATCCCTGCAGTTGTGGTCTTGAAATAAAATCCTGAGTCCTCTTATCCGAGAAAATGCGGTTGATTCCGAGACGAGACCGAGACCTTCAAAAAGTGGTCTTGAGACCAAGACCGATTTTGAGTACTACAACACTGGTCTATATCCTCCGAGCTAGAACCGACAATCAAATTATAATGATCTATTTTTGAGTAAAATTTTCATCACACGCTCGACAGCTTTGTTGATTCCAGAGCTCGTCTCCCTACGTGCACGTTCCACCAAAACAAGTTCCTTCCCGAGGCTATTTTGCAGAGGCACCACTGCTGCGTTCGATGCTTAGCGCCGCCCAAGACGATTTTGATGGGTTTAAAGAAATGCCACTAAACCAGAGCCCCTCCCATCCCAGAATGCTGTGTGGACTAGCCAGACCCTCCTCCGCAGCGCTGGAGGAAGGTCTGGCAATGCGAGACTACTATAATGAGGCAACAGTAAACAGGCCGTCCCTTATAAATGTTGCTGGCTCCAAAAGAGTTGTTTACAAAGATCTTACATTTTTTCTTGTCCTTTTCGTAGGATTACATAAGTGCTGTGACATCATAAATAAATATATTCCGGGATGAAACAATCACTCAAGCCATTTACATCGGCATATTATATAACATTACATATCTTGCCAAGATGGAACTAATTGTAACAACTCCTGCTGCACTAGCTTTTAATTTGTTAGTGTTCTGTTTATTTTGTATTTTTCGTTTCATAGCATAAGAGCTCTAAATGCAACAAGTATTTTTATTTGAGTACAAACACACTTCACAAAGATATTGTGTTTGAAATATGAATGTATTATGATAAAATGTTTGATTAAATTCAGCTGACGTTACTTGGTAAATAATTATCTCGTAAATAAATCTGGGGTTTAAAATTTGGTTTTCCATTATATAGCCATGAAGTTGGCATTCAATTTCATCCCCGGTGGTATTTAAAAGGTCTTAAAGTGCTCATATTATGCTTCTTGGCTTTTCCCCTTTCCTTTATTGTGTTATAAATCTTTTTTGTGACTGTAATAGGTTTACAAAGTGAAAAATCCCAAAGTCCCCCCCAAAGGGACTTACCATCTCCAACAGAAAACACTGTTCACAAACTGCTCCAAACAGCTCTATTGTAGTCCAGCCCATTGGTGATTTTAGACCCTTTTTAGTCGGGCTCAAGCCCAATTTTAGAGCTTCAATTTAGAGTTTACGAATTTGTCTCTTAGTGACAGAGGACAATCAATTAAAGGTTCAAAGGGCTTGAAACAGGTTTAATATCCTGTGTCACTGTAGCCAATGCTACGCACCTGTAACCCAGTCAAGGAAAGGGTTAACAGGAACGTAGTGTTGGCCAGTCGGAGGTGGTTGTGCCAGACTCCCACCTTTTGGCTGAGTCTCTATCTAATCTGTCAGAGATTATTGGCTATTGAAATTACTGATATAGCAGGGGGGGTTAACACTTTTGCAAGGCCCTATATCCGTGTCACATTCTCATTAGGGGCTGAGCCCCCTTAAAGGTCTGATCGTAGAATCGACCCTGGTATTGCCTTTACTTCCGTGACAAACGGGCGTCATTTTGCATCACTTTGCGTCACTTTGTAACACACGCTATAATGCTCGCCTACCAGTGTGGCACGCCCTCATACTCTGCTTCTGACTGGCTAGTAGTCCTTACCTAGATACTGTCAGGGCACGCCCTCATACTCTGCTTCTGACTGGCTAGTAGTCCTTACCTAGGTACTGTCAGGACACGCCCTCATACTCTGCTTCTTACTGGCTAGTAGTCCTTACCTAGCTACTGTCAGGACACGCCCTCATACTCTGTTTCTTACTGGCTAGTAGTCCTTACCTAGGTACTGTCAGGACACGCCCTCATACTCTGCTTCTGACTGGCTAGTAGTCCTTACCTAGGTACTGTCAGGACACGCCCTCATACTCTGCTTCTGACTGGCTAGTAGTCCTTACCTAGCTACTGTCAGGACACGCCCTCATACTCTGCTTCTGACTGGCTAGTAGTCCTTACCTAGGTACTGAGCATGTGCGACTCCCAACAAAGATGGAACAGAAGTGAGATGTCTCACTCTGTAATCAATCTGCTCCAGAGTGCTTAAAGATTGTGCAGATCAGCTCAGTGAGGTCATCCTGCAAATCTTCAACCTGAGCCTGAGTCTGGAGCAAGTTCCAGTCCTGTGGAAGACTTTGTGTGTGGTCCCAGTTCCTAAAACTGCGCATCCCAGGGAGGCCAACCACTTCAGACCGGCGGCCTTAACTTCTCACCTGATGAAGACCTTGGAGAGTATTGTATTGCAACACCTGAGAACCCTGGTGAGCTCAGAAATGGACCCCCTTGCTTACCAACCAGGCATAGGGGTGGAGGATGGCATTATCTATCTATCACACAGATCACTATCACATCTGGAGAACACTGGGAGCACTGTGAGGGTCATGTTTTTTGATTTCTCCAGTGCTTTCAATACGATTCATTCACTCTGGGGGGAAGCTATTGGGAGCTGGAGTTGACCCCCACCTGTCTGCATGGACCATCAGTTACCTCACTGACAGACCACAGTATGTGAGGCTTCAGGACTGTGTGTCTGATGTGGTGATGAGCAGCACAGGAGCACCACATGGTACAGTGCTCGCTCCCTTTCTCTTCACCCTGTACACAGCGGACTTCAGGCACAACACAAGCAGCTGTCACATGCAGAAGTTCTCTGATGATACTGCCATTGTTGGGAGGGTATCAGAGGAGAATGATCAGGAATACTGGGAGGTCATTGGGGACTTTGTCAACTGGTGTGAGTCAAACCACCTTCACATCAACGCCAGCAAGACAAAGGAGATGGTGGTTGACTTCCGCAGGAGGCCGCCTGGTACTACACCGGTGAACATCCAGGGTGTCGACATTGAGATAGTGGAGACATACAAATACCTGGGTGTTCACCTCAACAATAAACTGGACTGGTCCAATAACATAGATACCCTGTACAAAAAGGGCCAAAGCCGTCTCCACCTGCTGAGGAGGCTGAGGTCCTTTGGTGTGTGCAGGACTCTGTTAAAGACTTTTTATGACTCTATGGTTGCGTCCGCTATCTTTTATGCAGTAGCCTGCTGGGGAGCTGGGAGCACAGAGAGGGACAGGAAAAGACTAAACAGACTGGTGAAGAGGGCTAGCTCTGTTGTGGTCTGCCCTCTGGACACCATAGAGGAGGTGGGGGGAGAGGAGGATGTTAGCCAGGCTGGCATCAATCATGGGCAACACCTCTCACCCCCCACATGAGACTGTGAGTTCCCTGAGCAGCTCCTTCAGCAGCAGACTGCTGCACCCTCAGTGCAAGAAGGAGCGCTACCGCAGGTCCTTCATTCCAGCAGCAGTGAGACTCTTTAATACAACACCATAATGTAGCACTGCTCGCTGTTTCTGCAATATGAGCCATCACTGGACAATATTCTGCACTATGCATATTTATTTATTTATCACTCTTTGTTACGTCCAACTGTGCAATATGTCATATCTATTCACCAGCACCTTACTCATCTGTGTTTATATACTGTCTATTTATATAAGGGTGTTTATTGGGTAAACATGTCTAATTTAATTACTATTATTATTATAACTGATTCAATTTTTTTGTCCATATACTTTATTTATATATATTTATATATTTTTCTCCTATGTCTACTTAATGTGTATTTGTGTTATTCTGATGTGTGCACATTGTTTTTCTTTTTTCTTTTGGGCTGCTGTAAAACAGGAATTTCCCCAGTGTGGGATTAATAAAGATATATAATAATAATAAATCTTGTCTTATCTTATCTGTAGCTAAAACAGAGAGCTCAACACACAGGGTGAAAAGTGGAGCTGCAGCAATGTACAGTACAACAAAAATATGGTGTTTTTTGAAAATTAAACCATGTAAACCTATTCTGATTTAACCTCTAAATACAATTATGAACCTGAAAATGAGGATAATATGAGCTCTTTTACAACCCCCCCAAACCCCACCAAACCCCAACAATCCATTCTGGGCTTTTCCAATGTTTTTGTTGGACAATTGTTTTCGATGTTTTTGTCTCCATTCTCAATACATGCAGACATGTCATGTGACCTCCCTAGATAGTTGGAGATCTCATCACCCCCAATGCTGAACCAAAACTTACGCCCTTGGCCAATTGTAAGGATTAGTGTAGCGAGGTCCCTCCGAATTACAATAAAATCTAGAAGACAGAAAGAAAAGGAGAGAGAGAGAGAGAGAGAGAGAGGGGGGGGGGGGGGGGCGGGAGAAGAGAGAAAAGACACATACTGATTGCAAAACATCCAGCTGTAGATATGAACTGATGAGACAAAGAAGAGAATAAACAAAGAGATGATGGAAGTAAAAAGTGATGGAAGAGAAAGATTATACTGTGTCTGTAAGAAAAGGACAGAAGGAATGAGACAGAAGAGGAGAAATGTGAACAAATTTGGGGGAAGAGGGTCGAATAGAGAGATAGAAAAGACAGAACAGCGACAGGATACAGACACAACAGATAGACAGGATATCAAAGAAGAACCGAAAAAGAAGACAGCTGCAAAGAAAGAAAGTAAAATACAGATTCACAAAGACAGAAAGACAAGAGGAGAGAGAATGTGTGAGTCTCAGCTGTCTACTTAACATGGCAACAGTTTCACCAGTTTGTATTTTTATCTCTTTATTTAAATCACATAGCGTCACACTTCACCTATTGTGTAATGTGCACACTAGTCTACATAGATACAGGAGCTAAATATATGTATATGTTTTTATAGCTGTGTGTGTGCATGTGTGTCTTAGAGAGTGTGTGTGTGTATTATTTATTATTCAGTTTTGGGATCATTTCCACTCTTTTATACATTAAATGTTACCGCTGCCGAGGTAGTAGGCTAAGTCGGAGTCTAAATGCGTTTTCACACGTCCGTTTCAGCCCTTTAAATGAACTCAGACATATTAGTCAGCATTATTTGCGCATATGTGAACACTCCAAAATGGCTCAGAACGAACCATACTCAAGACGGTTCGCTTCAAGCCAGCGTTGCAGCTCTCTTCACCTGTGCATTGGAAACACAACATGATTCAGGTTCGTTTTGCCTTTTGCTAATTTATTTCGGCCCTGAGGCCTTGGTCCCCTAGCCTGACGTCGTCATACTCAGATTCTAGTCAGAATATGAGTCTGATACTGCTCCATTGGGCTGTGATTATGGAGCGTGTTTCAACCGAATCAGGAAAGAAAATGCCTCTACACTCAACTGGATAGACCTACAACCAATCAGAGCAACGGAGTATGTGATGTATGTTGAGCGACGCATAGTTGTCAACAGAACTCAACTGCACACACGCTGGAAGAAGTAGAAGAAGAAGATGAGTGTAAACGATCTTTGCCGGAATTTAAGGATGCACGGAGTACTTACCAACACGATCATCATTTTTGAGAGAAATAGTAAAGGTGAATGCATGTATGAACAAGTTCTCCGCTCTTTGGTGACGTGGTTGATTACGTTACTGTTGATCATCTGTCCATCATTGTATAAAGCCCCCCCTTCAAAAGCATAGTTGCTCCACAACAGATCAAGTCCAGACCGAACTTCCCGACCTCAAATGTTGTGGGCGGGGCTAAGTTTGGTTGGCATCAAGGCTATTGGTCCCCTTTAAGAGGACTGAGTTTGGTTCTTTTAAGGAGGACTATATGTGAAAACTATCCCCTAAGAGTCTACATCCATGCTAGTGGCTCTGTGAGGCGGTACCTGGCTGAACACACTGATGCAAAACAGGTGTCTTTACAATCATAGTTTAGTGCGTAACATTTGCTAATTAGCAGACACCAAGCACAGATGAGGCTGATGGGATGTCATTGGTTCTGCAGGTATTTGGTTATTAAACCAAAGTATTGAACCATTTCAATGTTTGACCTGGTGATTGCGCTAAAGGAACATTTAGGAGATCATTAAAGTCCTGAAAAGCAGGCCTCCAGGAAGTGCGCCGGGTTTTGAAGCCAATTTGACATAGCGGCCAAACAGTGGAATTACATCTTCTGTGTCCGTCACATGATGCCCTCTGGCCCGAAAATTCTTGTTCTCTTTGACTTACAGGTCGAAAGGCTGTGGAATTTGCGGATTCCTTTTTCTGAGCGTCACAGTCCTTGCTAAATGACTTGTATCACTATCAGAATTTGATCCATCCGGTCCGATAACATTTGGAAAGTTTAGAGCTGCATGATTAAATTATTTAACCCTCATTCAAATTAACTGAGCGACTCTAGTAGGAATGAACGGGGCTCCGCCTCAAAAGCTGTATCCAGAACTTATTATACATCCGTGATGAAAAGGTATCCTTTGGGCAACATTATGTAAGCCAAATGTGAATGACAATCCATCCAATAGTTGATGAGACATTTCATCTAAAACCATAAATGTCAACCTCATGGTGGCGCTAGAGGAAAAGTCAGGGCATCACCAAAGTCAGTGGGATTGATCGTCTGGGGATCATAAACATCCGTGCAAAATTTCACGGCAATCCGTTAAATAATTGTTAAAAAATCTGTCATCAGTCTAAACCAAAGTTGTGCCCCAAGCGTCCGACAGAACGATATTTCCATCCCGAGAGACGTATCACATGGTAGAAAAATAATGCAGTTTAAGTTGTTACTCTGTGAGGATGATTTAAGATTAAAGAGGAGTGATTTATGGAAGAAAATATGGACATACTTTGATGTAACAATCTTCCTTAGTGCAAATGTAAATGATGAAAAAACGATACCAAGGAGAGAAGTGTCTGTTCTCCTCATCTCAGGATGTCTCTGTGCCTTACATAGAGTAGACTGGCAGCCATTGCTTTATATCCTCACTCTACAGGAATGTGGATCGACTTCTGAACCACCAAATTACTGACCACTGCTTTATGAATTGCCCTCTCCTTTCTTTTTCTCCATTCTGATGTGCTCTGTTCTCCTCATCTTTCTCTTATAAAAAACTGTTTTTTTTCTTCTCATTTTCTCTGCCATCTTTCCCTCTCTTGTACCTCAGTCCTCCTGCTTTGTTTTTTTCCCTCTTTTCTTTTCAACTCAAAGCCTTTCATTTAAATGATATCCCAACTGCTTTTCCCCATTTATTTTAATCTCTTTTTAGTCATCCTCCCCTCTTCTCATCTTTATTTTGTGTCTCTACTTCAGCCGGTTCCCGACCGACTGACTCATCCTCAGACATAATTTCACTTTGAATGACTCATTATTCTCAGTGCAGCATTTACACCAGCCACATTCAGAGAAACACTGCCATATATACCAGCGATGCCATGGACGAGTAGTTTCATGGGTAAAGCTTTGAACACAAACAAATCTTAGAGCAGAGAGTTAAAGAGCTGCAGTGGTTTCAACTCACGTACACGCACTCGCGAACATGGGCAGATGACAAAATTGACATTACTCTCGTGGCTTTGTGGATAGATAAAGTATAATTTGGCCTTAAAAAGAATAAGTCCAGTTGCCTTTGACTGAGTGCTGCTATAAGCTGCAGTTTGACCTGGATGAATGGGAACCTTCAGAGACATTTTTCATTTTAATGATTAAAGTGATACATTCTGGGAAAGACATTTATTTGCCCTCTTACCAAGAGATAGAAGAGAGGATGAATGCAATCTGTATCAGTGCATCCAATACAAATGTAGTTGTGTAATGTGTTTACCCTAGACTAGTACAAAGACAGCAACATCAGCCAATGGAGACATTGTGCTCTTAAACCCAGGTTCGAACCAGAAACCTTTAGATCTTATTGCTAATATACACTTTAAACAGCGGTTTGACCGTACGGTGTGATGGACTGGTCACCCGGAAAATGGATGGATGAGTATTGAGAGTACTGTTGTCAAGACCCGGACTTTTTTAGATACCATGTCGGTTCAGATTTTTTTAGACATTACTAGCCTGGGAAAACCCTGACGAACTTCCGGCAAATTTGAGATTTGCTCTGCAAGTCAGTCTGGCCAAGAGCCCATTCAAGCCCATTTCCAATTTTTCCCAATCGAGGCACGAATCACAACCGTTGAGGCGGGCTTTACACCATGACGATAGCGCATTGACGGCAAGCACCTTTTTGTTTACATTCAGCATGACGGCCACCGAAGCGCAGCAACCCGTTGATGCCGCTGTAGCTGCTACGTCACCCGGATCGTTGGTCTGATTGGTTGAAGGACTATCCAATTTCGCCCAGAGGCATTTGAGCGCCGTCCGTTGGTGAGGCCCCTTTGGAAATGGGCTGTGAATGAACCTTCCCCAGACCCACTCTCAGTTACAACTGAGAAGGACCTGGTGTCAACCAGGCTAACTTATCACACTAAACTATTCAAATATTACATTTGCAGCGTCTCGCCTTCACATGGTTCACCGAGCATCAAGTTTTCTGACAAACATTTGCCGGTGAATATTTGATCTCCCAAGGAGACAGCTGGGCCACATGTAAGTCTGTCTGGATAGCATCAAAATTACAAGACATTTCTTGATTAGCTATTTGTCAGAAGCCAGGACTTGCCTGGCTTTTCTGATTCATCATCAGTCATTTCAGTTCAGTGCAGCTGAGCAACTTAACATCAAGCTTTGGAGTCGGCACGTACACGCATCAACTGAAGAACTTCTTAGGACCAAATACCTACAGCCCATTATGTATTTATTTAGAATCCAGTCAAACTTCTGATTGGAGAGAATTGTTGATTATTCACTTTTTCAGTCCAGCTGAGCAACTAAACATCTAGCTTCAGAGTCGGCATGCAGCGACACATATATGCTCTTAATACGGAAGTAGGATTGAAAGGTGAAAAAAAAGTACCAAAGGAGAGCACAGAGAAGCTCTTCTGTTCTCTCGATTTAAGCGTTGTTGACCCACTTATTGGCCCTGGTGTAGAATAGCTCCCCGAATGTCTGTCACCAGTGTGCATGAATCAACTAAAGAACCTATTTAAGAACAAAGAACTACAGCCTATTATTTATTTATTTAAAAGCCAGTCAAACTTCTGATTGGACAAAATTGTTGATTACTTTTTCTCCAAAACAACAACTAAGACAAAAATACAAATCTCAGCATCCCTCCGACTAACTTTAGAGTCGCTCCTTTGGCCTCACAGATTTATTGTGGCCGTTCTGTTTCAGGCCACTATTAATGTAAACTTGTTTTGTATTCAATATTGCCAAATGTTCGGGTTGAGTGCCCAACCCTCTAAATGGCAGCTGAACAGCAGCTGTGTCAGAAAATACCAAACTGGGATTATTTTCAGGGTGTGATGGGCACCAGTGCATGGAGTTCCCTTAACACTGCAGCTCTGACCGCAGATATGCTCCCGGGCAGCACAGCCTGGAGGGCGAGGCAGTGTAACATCCGCACTGATGAAGTGGTTTTGAGTAAGACAATATATATGCCAGCTCTTGCCAGGTTGTTTAAATACTTCTAAAATGGTACCCTGTGTAAGTTTTGTAAGAAGAAACAACTCAATATTACTCATCCAAATGAAAAGTTAAATTCCTGAGTGATCAAACAGAACTTTGTTCACTTAGATATACTCAACTGGGTTTGCTGCTACAGTCTTATATGATCTGGTATAGCTTGGCTTGCAACACATTCTCACTCCCAACTAGTCAAATAGTGACGCTTGGCCAGGACCCCTTCGCAACCCACTTTTTAACACTCTGGCTATGCTCTTTGGCGTCATTTTTCAACCTGATTAGTCAGGTTTTTTTATGTAAGGTGAAACCACTTAGGGTTAGGAAACGATTGTGGGTTAGGGTTAAAAGATATAAGTTTAAGTGACACACAGGACAAGAAAGGGACACAAACCCGCGGACGAACATTTAAGTGAACCCTGGTCTCCTGAGTGAAAGTCCTGTGGTGTTTGACCTGTCTACCACTTTAACTTTAGTCCTTACGTGGAGTTTCGGTCTTTAATAATGTCCCCTACCATTGTTCCTCTTTATAGTACGTCCTCTTACAGCGCCGTGGTCAAGATGCTGCTCTGCCCGGTGACAGATGCTAAAGGGTGCCTTGTGCGTCCATATCTGACACTGAGAGACACTGACCAAGCGTCAGTATGTGATGAGTTGGGAGTGAGAACAGCTTGCTATTACCAAGAGGATAACCGATGGCTTATGGTGTCCAATGTCAGTAAACCTTAGAAGGATAACTGACATTACTGAATCTGACTTTATGGACCTTTTCTACTTGTGTTGCTGTTACGCTACATTTTCGCATCACAGAAAGCCGCAACATTTCAGCAGTTTAATCACACAAGTAAATCAAGGATAAAACACAGTGAACTTTTACCAGGAGGATTCGCCTCACACTCTGTCAAGCAACTGATTCAAAAGAATTTGGGGACATTGAAAACAGTTTCATGCTTCTTGCGTTCAGCGCGGTCTGCGCGGTGGGGACGGGGATCGCAGAGCTGTGCACCTCCAAGATTTTGTAACAATGTGGACGCAGTCGCATAGACCGCGTTGCAATGATTGGCTACAGGAGAGAAGAAGTCCGTTCTTTGAGCCGTTCTGGCCTCAATCAGTATGAAAGACAAGATGGTTCAAGGCGACCAAGTACCCCGACCGCGCTAAACGCAAGAAGCATGAATCAGCTTTAAAGGTGACCTGTGGAGTTATGTATGTTTATATTTAGCATACTCCAACCCATTTTCATTCCCAACTCGTCAAATACAGACGCTTAGGGGTGCCTGGATAGCTCACCTGGTAGAGCGTGTGCCCCATGTACAAAGACTCAGTCCTTGTCGCTGCGGCCGCAGTTTCAACTCAGACCTGGGGCCCCTTTCGTTCGGTTGGAGGGGTCAAACAACACAGGACTTTCCCCCAGGAGACCGGGGTTCATGTGCCATTCTTGTCCCGCATGTCACTGAAGCGTACATTTTGTAACCCCACCCACCATCTTCTCCTAAACCTAACTGTCCCGTTCTTGTCCTGCATGTTAGTTAAACGTACGTCCTGACCCAGAGTGTCAAAAAGTGATGCCAGGAGTCCCAACCAAGCGCCAGTGATGCCAGGAGTCCCAACCAAAAGTCTCCTTTAGCTAGACGCTAAAGGAGACTTTTTGCACCAAACGCTAAAGGCACCTGACCAGGCATTGCTTTTTTGATGCTCTGGGAGAGAGAATGTGTTGGTTTCTCATCGTGTGGGTCCTTAAGCTCTAATAAATGTGTTGAGTGCATTTACATTTGTTACTTCCTTAGCGGATATTTTGAAAAGTTTGAAATCTGAAACTGTGTTTGCTAGCTCTTATTACTAATAAAAAATGACAGACAAAACAATGTAAATAAGCCGAAGTTGGAATAAACCTAAATTGTTCTTACCCTGATGTAGCACCGGGAGCGTGCCGATGGCCCCACAGCCCTATGTTCCCACATTTATAAGAATTTTTTTTTTTCACTGAAAATTAGGCCCTATGTTCCTACATTTCTAAGATTTTCTTTTTCAAAATTAGGCCCTATGTTCCCACATTTCCTTTTTCATAAATCTGTATCAGATTTTTTTCCCCTTTCTCCCAATTTGGTAGCCAATTCCACCCAACCTATTATCCAGTAGCAATGGATCGATGGAAGGTAACCCTAACCCTAACATAGGGCCTAATTTTTAAGAAAATCTTAGAAATGTGGGAACATAGGGCTGTGGGAACATAGGGCCTAATTTTCAGTGACATTTTTTTTTTTTTAGAAATGTGGGAACATAGGGCTGTGGGAACATAGGGCTGACCCCGTAGCCCAACCTCGCTGCAGAGGCTTTATTAATCTGATCCTTATTACCTCTCTCCTCCCTCTCTCTTGTCTTTAACCTTGAACCGGCGGATCAGCACTGATCCCTCTGAAGCTGCTGTTTGGTGTTGGCGAGCCTTTCCTCACCACACGGCCTCTGACGCCCCCGTTACTGCGCCCGCTCCACCTGTTCACGGCGAGCAGTTGGCATTCTTGTGGACACACATCTATGAAACATACACACGCACATACACACATACTACACACACAAATACAGTACGTACATGCCACAGGATTGTTGCCTCTATGTCTGGTTTAGCATCACAGCACGCGGAGCAGCAACTTAGCCTATGTGTATGCTGATACAATATCCACTCCCAGCAGATAAAAATGATTAAGGTTTTTTTAAAGGAGAGGTTCCCATTCCATCCTATCTATATTAATACAATCCTCACATACCCATAAAGTAGATTAAAGAGTCCAGTCCTCATTTTGTGTAAAAATACATTCAAATATTCAGACGAAGCTGAAACAAATCTGATATATAGCCATTGTTTTAACACATATATTAAATGACTACACAATATAGATTGTTCCCTCTAATATGACCCACAGGAGCGTTTCATAAATTAGCGGAAGTAACAGGAAATACGACCCACAGGAGGGGTTTTTGTTCTCATATCTAAACCAGAGGACCTAACGAACGTGTTGAACTGCCCTAAAGCTGGACTTTTTGTTAAACTGCTCGGAGTTGTTGCAGAGTGGAACTTTGTTCGAGGAGTGAAGGAGATTAGAGGGGGATTATGGATTGTTTATCATCAGAGGTGTCAGACAGAAATAACTTGTAAAGGGTGTTGTGTAGCAGTGTGTGTGTGTGTGTGTATATGTGTGTGGTTACAGCAGTTGCTGGTTCGCTGCACTTGACCTTTGCCCCCACTTTTATGAGGCTGATCACATGTACACATGTGAAACCACACACACACACACACACACACACACACACACACACACACACACACACACACATAACCTTGAGCAGTGAATCTCTCTGATGAGCAACTTTTATGGATGTCCATATATGCTGATATGTTCATCTGTGTGTGTGTGTGTGTGTGTGTGTGTGAGTGTGACACTTGTTCTAAATGTCAACACATTTCCACTATCTTAAATACCCTCATTACCGCCATCAAGCTCTCTGTCTGTCGGAGCTATTCATTGTTTTGTTATATTTAATAGTTAAATGTTTACTTATTTATTTTGTGGCTGTTTTGTTAGAATTATACAGCTGAATAAGTTTGATTATGACATCAGTATCTTTGTATAAGTCATTTTAAGTAGCTGTTGGTGCTTCTGTTTTGAAGGTACCACGCAGCCTGAAATTTACACAGGGCTTGTTGTTTTTTTGGGCCTTTTTCGTGATACTGAAACTGTAATCCATGCATTTGTGTCTTCCCGACAAAAAAACAGGACATTACTGAAATGTCCTGTTTTATGGTCTTCCAAATTGTGCCACTAGAGGCCTTCAACTTACTCAGAATACTGCAGCCAGAATCCTGACAAAGACTAGAAAATGTGATCACGTAACACCTGTTCTGGTCTCTCCTCACTGGCTCCCAGTGCAAGCTAGAGCTGACTTTAAGCTTCTTCTTTTAAGTGCTCATAATATGCTCATTTTCAGGTTCATAACTGTATTTAGAGGTTGTATCAGAATAGGTTTAGATGGTTTAATTTTCAAAAAACACCATATTTTTGTTGTACTGCACATTGCTGCAGCTCCTCTTTTCACCCTGTGTGTTGAGCTCTCTGTTTAAGCTACAGAGTGAGACATCTCACTTCTGTTCCATCTTTGTTGGGAGTCACACATGTGCAGTAGCTAGGTAAGGACTACTAGCCAGTCAGAAGCAGAGTATGAGGGCGTGCCCTGACAGTAGCTAGGTAAGGACTACTAGCCAGTCAGAAGCAGAGTATGAGGGCGTGCCCTGACAGTACCTAGGTAAGGACTACTAGCCAGTCAGAAGCAGAGTATGAGAGCGTGCCCTGACAGTAGCTAGATAAGGACTACTAGCCAGTCAGAAGCAGAGTATGAGCGCGTGCCCTGACAGTACCTAGGTAAGGACTACTAGCCAGTCAGAAGAAGAGTATGAGGGCGTGCCATGCTAGCAGCTAGGCGAGCATTATAACGTGTGTTACAAAGTGACCACGTTTGTCTCTGAAGTAAAGGCTGGACTACAATAGAGCTGTTTGGAGCAGTTTGTGAACAGTGTTTTCTGTTGGAGATGGTAAGTCCCTTTGGGGTGGACTTTTTCACTTTGTAAACCTATAACATGCACAGAAACGATATATAACACAATAAAGGAAAGGGGAAAAGCCAAAAAGCATAATATGAGCACTTTAAAATATAATACCCTGCATGGACTCGCACCACCTTATCTGAGCTTATTACACCGGCACACACTCCCTTGATCCTGGTCTCCTGGTCATTCCCATAGTAAACAGAAAACCTGTTGGTTATAGAGCATTCTCCTACCGTGCCCCTCATCTGTGGAATGGCCTCCCACTACATGTTAAAGAAGTTCACTCAGGTAACATCTTAAAATCTAGATTGAAAACCCCCCTCTACTCATTATACTACAGCCAACCATAACACAGCATCCTTTCTGCGTCCTTCACAAACAAACTTATTCTCTTATGGTGCTGGTTTTGTATTGTTTATTATAACTGCTTTAATGCTGTTCAATTATTTTGTTGCTGTCTTTTATTTCTGTGTTCCTTTAATTGTAAAGTGCACTGAGACCATGTCGAATGGTGATTTTAGACTTGCAATACAATTTGATTGAATGAAGAGAGACGCCATTGTTCTTTTCTTGAATTGTTGTCTTGCCAAAACTGGACATATAAACCTCACAAAGCACCATCTTTGCCTGGACAATGAACATTTCATGCGTAAGATTCACTCCTTCGGTGCCTCAGTGGCTGTTTGATTGTGAGTTTTTGGTTCGTTTTGTTAAGTCTGAGGATATATCGCCACTACAGTACCTATTAATAATGATAATAATGAATACACAGCGAGATGCTTCCCTGTTATACTTTATAGTCCTCACGCAGGACGTGTTTAGGTCCGTGCTGGTGTGGTTTTTATTCTGGTGGGGGATCAGGTGAGAGGGGGTGACCAGCGGCTCGTATCCCTTCGGACTCGTGTCACATCATCCAAACTGACCTGATTCTCACACTGTCAAACGGTAGCATCAAAACAGCCTGTCCATTCACAAACACACCTACAGGCTTCTTCTTCTTCTGTACAATAGATACTACGCAGATATGTTTCTTTTACTTTATTATGTCAGTCCTTAAAATAAACCTCTTCACTCTGGAAGTGTGCAACTGAAGTGTACATAACAATGCATTACATTACATTTTAGCTAGTTATTTCTACCATTTCTTTTCAGTACTTTCAGCTAGTTATTTCTACTACTGTATATATCCAGTACTTTTAGCTGGTTATTTTTTTTACCATTTTTTAAAAGTACTTTTAGCTAGTTATTTCTACTTACTAGTTACTAATTTCTACCATGTATCTACACGTATCTATTTTTTACAGTATCAGTGCATTATAATTAGTTCATTGATACATTATTTTTTTTTTTTTAAAGATAATTTTTTTGGGCTTTTCCGCCTTTAATTTTTGACAGGACAGCTAGGTGAGAAAGGGGAGAGAGGAGAGAGAGGGGGAAGACGGATTCGAACCCTGGACCTCTGCGTTGAGGCATAAATCTCTAAATATATGTGCGCCTGCTGATCCAACCCGGCCACACTAGTTCATTGATACATTATTAAAATATTTACGGAGGAATAGGGTTCACCCACTAATGTAATATGACTTCATTTCCTTTCCCTCTTTTCATTCAGCTCCATGTTGGACTTTGTACTTACAAAACATAATAAAGAATAACATAAATGAATGAATCTTTCTTCCTGCTCTCTGACTCTGTAGCTCTTCTGTGCCACAATCAACCCACTGCTGAACATGTTAATAAAGTCAATATTTTAAAGTGAAGTTGCATGGTTTTATTTCCCACACGGAAGACTTCAGGATTTCCTGGCAGCTCCCAACACAGCCAATGAGATAATGTTGCTTGGCAACAAATACGTTTATTTTCCAGTAAACCAAGTTTTAGCCAGTGCTGCTTAGCAACTAACTTTATTTCCCGGAGGGAACACCTGAACCAACAAGTCCTGAAGCGTCTCCGTGCATCAGTGTTGAAAGACTAATGCAATTTGTTAAAGGCTGCTAAAAGTAGAAATATTGAATATTTGGATATATGTTGGATATAAGGATATTTGACCCTTATTGAGACATATGGAGTGAACCAAACCACATACTGTGGAGGAAGGTTATGTTCCAACACAGTCTCAAGGCTGTTCGTGAAATAGTCACGTAATTGAATCTTTTGTGTACACAGACATGTTTATCTCGTTTTTTTCATGATGGTCAGCACGTTTTCTAAACTAATGTATGACAATGGGAAGCATCTTTCGTGATCACAGCGCGATTCTTTCTGTTGGGCTGGGATGCGGTACAACAACGGGACGGTTGGGTTTAGGAAAACAACAACGGGACGGTTGGGTTTAGGAAAACAACAACGGGACGGTTGGGTTTAGTAAAAGAAGAAAGCAACGGTTGGGTTTAGGAAACGTGACACGTGGGACACGACCCCCGGTCTCCTGGGTGAAAGTCCTGTGTTTTATTGACCCATCCACCACCCCAACCAACCTCCTTATGCGGATTTTCGGCCTTTCATACTACTTGCTACCATAGCTCTTAAAGGTCCCATGACATGGTGCTCTTTGGATGCTTTTATATAGGCCTTAGTGGTCCCCTAATACTGTATCTGAAGTCTCTTTTATATAGGCCTTAGTGGTCCCCTAATACTGTATCTGAAGTCGCTTTTATATAGACCTTAGTGGTCCCCTAATACTGTATCTGAAGTCTCTTTTATATAGACCTTAGTGGTCCCCTAATACTGTATCTGAAGTCTCTTTGATATAGGCCTTAGTGGTCCCCTAATACTGTATCTGAAGTCTCTTTTATATAGGCCTTAGTGGTCCCCTAATACTGTATCTGAAGTCTCTTTTATATAGACCTTAGTGGTCCCCTAATACTGTATCTGAAGTCTCTTTGATATAGGCCTTAGTGGTCCCCTAATACTGTATCTGAAGTCTCTTTCCCGAAATTCAGCCTTGGTGCAGAATTACAGCCACTAGAGCCAGTCCCACAATGAGCTTTCCTTAGGATGTGCCATTTCTGTGTCTGTAGCTATTGAGGAGGGGGGGGGGGGGCAAGGTGGAGAGTGGGGGTGTGGCCTTGACCAACAGCCACTTTGCTTGTTTGACAGCCATGATGTCTCTCTCTTTCTCATGGGTGGGCCAAATTCTCTGGGTGGGCAAAGCAGAGAAAGGGGAGGTAACCTTGCTCCTTATGAGCTCATAAGGAGCAAGATTCCAGATCGGCCCATCTGAGCTTTCATTTTCTCAAAGGCAGAGCAGGATACCCAGGGCTGGGTTTACACCTATCACCATTTCTAGCCACTGGGGGACCATAGGCAGGCTGGGGGAACGCATATTATTGTTAAAAAACCTCATGAAGTGAAATTTTCATGCCATGGGACCTTTAATACATTAGTTTACAAAACGTGCTGACCATCATGAAAAGAACGAGATAAACGTGTCCGTGTACACGAATCAATACATTAAACTACGTGACCATTTCACGTAGTTTGAAAGACTGGGTTGTATGTTCTGGCTGGATGTTAATTATTGAGCGATACTACAAATGCCATTGTGTTGTTGGATGAGGTCTTACGTCTGGAACCAAACCCAGAAGTTTCAGTTTCTCTATTGCAAGTCCACACCTTTACCTTCCGCTATATAAATACAACATATCCTCATAAAGCAGTTCCTATGATATCTTACAAAAAGTTTTTGTTTTTGAGACCATGTCAAATGGTGATTTTAGACTTTCAATGCAATTTGATTGAATGAAGAGAGACGCCATTGTTCTTTTCTTGAATTGTTGTCTTGCCAAAACTGGACAAATAAACCTCACAAAGCGCCATCTTTGCCTGGACAATGAACATTTCTTTTATTCCATGCTCAAGATTCACTCCTTCGGTGCCTCAGTGGCTGTTTGACTGTGAGTTTTTGGTTCTTTTTGTTAAGTCTGAGGATATATC
Source organism: Sander lucioperca (assembly GCF_008315115.2). NCBI lineage: Eukaryota > Metazoa > Chordata > Actinopteri > Perciformes > Percidae > Sander > Sander lucioperca. Next base: position 5,290,942 of record NC_050187.1, read on the forward strand.
CCCACTACAGTGTCTATTAATAATGATAATAATAATGAATACACAGCGAGATGCTTCCATGTTATGCTTTATAGTGCTCACGCAGGACGTGTTTAGGTCCGTGTTGGTGTGTTTTTTATTCTGGTGGGGGGGTCAGCTCAGAGGGGGTGACCACGAATGTCCAGCATCACGAGTGATCAATGCACCTGTGCAAGCCCCTGCAGTGCAGAACCTATTTAGGCACCAAAACTACTTGGTTAGATTTAGTGTGGGATTTCCCCCTTTCTGGTCTACATATACCTGCCTCTGCCAAATTATTTTTGTCACCGGTGACGGCGGACAAAATGGATCCCCATCAATGCTACTTCAACCAATATACCATATATTATAAACCTAAAATAGAAGTATTTAAAACTAATTAAAGCTCTGTAACATGAACAGTCTATAGTGCCATAGAACGATAAAATCAGAGCGGCAATTGAGGAATACAGAGCTCCGGGACGCCGGCTACCAGTGGCAGTTGTTTAGCCACCAACAGGTGACTGTGAGCCGGCTATATGCATCACCAGATGACGGTCCTTCCAGGGGCCGTGGTAGTGGAGTTTAGCCAGAAAAAGTGAGCGTCATGTGGCGAACGAATGCAAGTTTCCTGGGTAAAAGTATTTTGTTTTCACCGCATAGTGAACTCCGCTCTCCGGCTTGAAAGCGTTGTGTTTTATGTTGACACTACGTTGTATTTCCTTTTGAGATTATTTTCCAATTGTTAAGTTTAAGTCTTGCATGTTTTATTTTGTTGTGCATGATCAAAAAAAACATCCTCTCCTCTGCTTTTATCACATATCGCAACTTGGTTACAAAACTTGTGAATGTGGCGTTAGTTAAAAACGTTAAGTTACGTAATAGAGTAAGTTAACATACGTCAACGTTACTTCTTCTCTAGAGGCAGCCCTGCATGCCTTGGCTCCAACCAGTCCTCCAAACCATATGCTGATACACAGTAGGTTGTTTGTTTATCCTCTCTAATACGACCCACAGGAGCGTTTCATTAATCCTTCTGTTGTCTTCCTGTCGACCATGACCTTGTCCTTCCGGGTTTGAAAACTTCTTTGGCGCTTTCTTACCCCGCTGTTTTTGTCACTTTCTTTGATGCTTTTGATTTTTTTTGTAAACATTTTTGGCACTTTTTTCAGAGCTTTTATTTTTATTTTATCCATGGTCCATAAACCTGATGTATATGACATTATACCTAATTTTTTACTTACTGCATCGGAAGTAAATGGTGAGGGGTGAAATCGTCCATTTCTTGGAATACTGGGTCATTTCATTCAAAATACCTGACACATATACTACAGCCTTTTACATGAACATGCCTGAGCACTTTCTTATAGCCAACATAAGTTTCATGTCACATTGATCCGTCTCTGCTGTCATTCGCTTCCGTGTCTGTCCGGAAAACATCGCATCAGCAGCGTGACAAATTACATTTAAATATCATCCCTGTCAGAGTTACAGCTCTTTCAGACGGATGGTTATGAAGGAAAGTCCTGGGCGGGGGGGGGTCTTCGGAGCCTGCAGGCGCTTGTCAGAAAGCAAACAGCGCTGTGAATTACGACCGGACGGTTTGTCTCTCTGAGTGAAGGATTATCTTCATACGATGACACACTCGTAAACAGTGCTGAGGCGCAATCGATCCCACAGATGCAGTGCCCCCTCGAATGAGGACACTGGGTGAGAGGGTGGATTTACGCCGCTAATAATAGAGTAAACTAGATATATTTCCAGAGAAGGAATTCTGCACGGGGACTATTTATAATGACAGAACCCTATGATGTATCCCTTGTGGTTTAACGCCAAAACAGTCTCGGACTACTGGTCATGGCGGTGACCAGGCTGCACAGGAACTCAGCACAGACGCACGCACGCATGCACGCACGCACGCACGCACGCACGCACGCACGCACGCACGCACGCACGCACGCACACACACACACACACACACACATATAAAGATAGTGTCATCTTCACACTCTCCTTTCGGCTGCTGACAAATATGAGGGAAGGATATGAGGTGTGTGTTCCAGAGGAGGGAGTGGCAGCTGAACCAGACACAAGGGACTCTATTTTAACAAACTGCACCTTTTTGTATTTAGTCTCAGTGTTGGTGCCAAGTGCCCTGCTCTGCAACGACGTGATATTGCCGTTCCCGATCGAGCTGTGAAGCTGTCAGCAAAGCAATCACACACTTCATCACAGCGCATAAATAACTGCATAAAAAGTTGCTGCTTTCAATGCATGTTCATAACTTCAGGGTCAGCGCTGCTTCGGGCAGAGACTACTTAATAAATACAGAGTTGTTGTGATGTTGTGTTTGAATCCTAGTGCACACATTTATGTTTTAAGATCTTGCGTGTTTTTCAAAGTAGAGAAAGAGTGAAGTACGAGGTTGACGCATAGTGAAACTAGCTTTTCGTGCTCGTAGTTAGAAAGAGAGGTAGAGAGCACCGTCAACTTCATCCAAAACACTATGTTTTAATACAGCTGAAACCATGACCAAGTCCAATGGCATCTGGACCGGTATATGTCATAATCTTCTAAAATTTCCTTGTCAACAATAATGCATTTCTTTGATTTAGCCATCATTTAACCCTTGTGTCGTTTTCCCATCAACCATGAACTTGTTTAGCCTGGTCCTACCAGACTCTGGTACATTTCATTTGTACAGAGAGTCTGGCCTCTCTCCATTGAAAGTCTTAACTTCCTTGAAGGCGGGTACTCTGTTGAAGTTTAAAACTATTGGATCTGCCCAGAGCCACTCTGGATCTGCCATAACCAATCGCTAACGTTTGGTCGTGACGTATGTCATGCGCACGTGCAACAAGAGGGGAGACCGGCAACAACTATCGGCTTATATTTCGCATTAGCATCGCTAGCGTTAGCCTTAGCCAATTCCTTCACCACTAACGGAGCAACCTGGAAAATCAAACTTTTCCCCCGTGGGGAGGAGGGCCACAACATCACGGCCACCAACACAACTCAGCAAAGATTGTTCTTGCTCAGCTTTAACTTCTGGATATTCGGCAGCGTTGCTGCCACAACGGACCGAATGGCTTCCCTTGCATCTTTCTGGTGCACGTCCTCAACGTCATCGTTCTCAGCCACTCCCTCTGTTCGCTGATTGGACCTACAAATATTTGACCGGAGAAAACCCAAGAATATACCGCAAACCCAGACGGAGTACTGATGGGAAATGAAAATTGAGCGGAAGTAAGTAGGAGGGCGGAGCCAGGCTAGAACTTGTTGTCCTTCTGGGTCAAAATTTAAAATTAACTTTTTATTATGAATTATTTTGACTAATAGTTAAGATCAGAGGATGTTGAGTGGATCACAAACTGGGATATGTCAAAGTTCAGTCAGGATACTGTTTTAAAACCATTGAAACATATTGAATGAAACACCCAAAATCCAATGGAAGTAATAGTCTCGTTCGAGATGAGCCAGGTCTGAGCAGAATCGATCACCGGCGATAGCTGCCCTACGCACGCCGGTTAGATTTGTGTCCAATTTGATCCCGACTTGCTCTGATGTCATGCACACGTGGGCATCGATAACCTCACGAGATCAAGGCAGCTGCAGTTCTGAGACGCAGGCAGCGCAGTTGCTTTTCACCGACTGAAAGACCCAGGTGGACCCAGGGCATGCTGGGAAACGCCTGCCTCTCAGCTGATTGGTTCAGAATCGACTCAACATGACGTTTTATATAAACTTTTTTATTGATTTTGAATTGGAGGGATTTTAACTGCTATTTGTCTGATTTGTACAGAACACCTGTTGTGGGCTGATAGTTACGTTTAGAAGTCAGAGAGACTAAATCTGTTCAGATTATGGATCATCTACAGGGAGTTATTATTTAAAATCAGCAACAGATTGCATGTAGAGCATTTTGAAAGCTACTCTGTCATAATTAAAACAACTGGAGCCTTGTGTACAAGCTGATATATGGGTCTGACAACATTTTATATCAGAATCGGACCTAACAGGATGTGAGTGTTTCTGTGACTTCCTGTTCAGCCTGAAGGCTGCTGGAATCAGCTGGAAACTGTCCGACTTGACAGCGGATTTTTGTCACCGCCCCAGGCTGCTGCCGCCTGCTCTCGCACTTTACAGGCGAGGCTCAGTTCATCTCGAACAAGCCTGAAGTAATCATTAATTTTACCTGCGAAGAACGTTTTATCCATATAACGTACATCCATGCATCCATGTTATTTTTGGGCAATTTGGTTGAATGAAACCCATATATCTTACATAAAAAAAAATTTAAAAATGGGTAAAAAACATTTTTTTATGTTAAAAACCCAGCATTTTGAAACCCTGTCTCCTAGAAATTACATTCATATCCTAGTAATTTGTTTTACCAAAACGTAAGTGCTACAGGGATTACGTTCAGTGGTGACATTTGCTCCAAAAAGGAAGAAAGATTCTCTTTTGGGTGGACACTGGATGCACATCCTGAGTCCACTCCACACCTCCAATTTGTAGTCTTCATCCATGGCTGACTCAAGTGACATCACTTGAGGACATTTATTAGACTTCACACAGCTCCCTCTGGATACACTAACAGCTTTAAAACTACTTCATACAATTTCAAATTTGCAGTAGTAGTTCCCTAACATTTTTTTTTTTTAAGATGATTTATTTTTATTTTTAAGCCTTTATTATGACAGGACAGCTTATACATGAAAGGGAATAGAGAGGGGGAATGACAAGCAGCAAAGGGCGAAACTGCGCACGTTGCGTTGAGGACTGAGCCTCATATGGGTGCACGCTCTACCCGGTGAGCTACCCAGCCGCCTACTAGCATTTTGATAAAATTGGTTCAGTTCCCATTTAACCAAGGGTTTGATTGCTGAAACATAACACAAACAATATGCCTTAGTTGATACGAGCAGATATTGTACGAAAAAGAAATGTGATACATTATCATTGAACATTTTCGAACTTTGCAGGTACGTTCTTTTTTGTAAGACTTTTTTGGGGGCTTTTCCACCACCAATCACTAGGACAGCCCAGACATGAAAGGGGAGAGAGAGGGGGAAGACATGCAGGAAATCGCCGCAAGTTGGACCCGAACCCCAGGCCTCTGCGTCGAGTAACAAACCTCTACATATGGGCGCGCAGTCCACCAACTGAGCCACCCGGGCGCCCTGCAGGTACGTTCTTTAAAGTCTATAAATATTGATAAATTAATAAAAACGTAAGTCAGGTAACATTTCTCCCAAAATGTATTTCCTATTGCCAATTAGTTGTTCTAGGAGACAGGTGCTTAGAAGGCCAAAAGATTTTTTTGGTTTTAAACAGCTTTGTGTGAACATGATTCAAAAACACTACAAACGTTTGAACCTGACGTACAAAAATCACACGCACACGCACACACACGCACACACACACACACACACACACACACACACACACACACACACACACACACACACACACTGTAACCAGGACCCCCTTGAAAACTAGATGGTTCATCTCAAGGGGTTATTCCCAATAAAGAATTTACCAAACCGCTTCTGCTAATTCACAAGCTCCCCATGATGTTCCTGTTCACAATTCCTTCCGTTGTTCAGCACACCCTGTCCTTCCTGCAAACACTCTCTACAGCTGGAAGTAAAAAGTATTGTGCAGTAGCATTGAAGGTCTCCCTCCAAAACCGTTTCCCCTTTTATCATCTATTTCCGTCACAAGGTCAGTTTCAAAAATAGCTCGCGGCTTTGAATTCACTTTCAGAGGAATTGAAACGTCAGAAGAAGCGGACGACACGGCTGCAAACATCTGAGTGACGGCTCGGTTTGGATGTGAAAAGGTCTAAAGGACAGCAAGCAAAGCCAAACACTGTTAATAACGTCTCACCTTTTGATTATACTCTGGATTGGCCTTGATTTTTCCAGACCTTCTTGACTTTTGCCATATTATCTTTGTTTTGTGTGTGTCAATGTTTGGTTCACAACCCCTTTCAATGTGTTGCTAAAAATCACCAATAAATAAATGGTCAAGTGGTCCACAGTGCTGTCTCTAGATTTTAACGATAACACGCAATGTTGTTATTCTTGAGTCGCTCCATGATGCAGTAATGTGTCTTTTTTAAAAGAGACAAATTATAGATACACTTTCATATGGAAAAAAAGCTTTCTGAGCTACATCAGCTCTCACACAGACAACAATTAGATATGGAGTTCAGAGGACAGCCCTGTCTTCTAAAAAATAACAACAAAACTGTATCCTCACTTTCAGTTAGAGTAAAACATATTTTGTCCCGGATTACGTTTGCCTTTGACGTACCAGAAATACGTTTCTTATCAAAGTCCAGAAAGGTCAGCATAGGCATTAATAGGTCAAACAAACACAGGGCTTTCACCCAGGAGACCGCTGTTCGTGGCCCGTGTGAAACCAAAAGTCAACGTTGACTTGTTTTAGTAAAGTATTTAACCTACGTCACATGCGTACTTAATTGACGTACTTAACTTAAATTACAGTACGTAACCAACATACTTATTTTTACGCAAACCATCATCTTTTCCTAAAACCAAACCAAGTAGTTTTGTTTCAATGCACAACGTTAACTACGTGTTTAGAGAGAACTTATTTTGTCCTGGATTACATTTATCTTTGACGTACCAGAAATACAGGACCAGTAAAAAGTTTGGATACGCTTTATGCCGACCTTACACCAAACAACTTTTTAAGAATATTCCACCGTTGCAGACAAATTTCCACTTTCGGAATGAAATTGTGAGAGTCTTGCTAGAGTCGGGCGCGCTCCCGTCGTCTGAATCGTTTGGTGTAAAGTGGTCATAAAACTCAGTCCCAGTCAGCTTTTTTCCCGTCTCGACGTTCTGACAAAACGTTTGATATTGTCGTAAGTTTTAAATCTTGGTAGTGAAGTTAAATCACGTGAACATTGTCAACAACCAACTGGTGCACTCCCATAGGCGTCGATTTCGGTGGGGACGGTGGGTACGCGTACCTACCAGATTTCGTCATGAGTCATTTTGTACCCACCACTTTTTTTGAAAACCTCGAGCTCAATTTAGTTAAAAAAATAAGTCCATAACGCATATAATTCTTGAGCGACAGATGCCAAAAAATCCACAACAATCTCTATCCCCACAGGGCCAGCACCGACACAGCCGCTCTGCTGCTGCGCTGGCTGCACGCTTCTCTGTTCACAACGCTGCCTGTCGGGACATTCTGCTTAACGTGAAAAAGCTTAACGTGGTTTAATGTACCTAAACAACGATCAATGATCACCAAATTTCTCATGGCCATATCTTGTAATGAACACTTAAGCCTGTCAAAAGGACTAAACCGAACTCCAACGATTATATATATCTCACATTAGCGTTGTCTTCTTCATTGGTGCCTATGGTGAGGAAAAAGCTTGTACCTAAACAATGATCAATGATTAAATTTCTCTCTCATATTGCTCCTCACAACCACTGAAAACTGTCAAAAAAATCTAACCAGAAATGTGGTGATGATTGGTCGTTGTTTAGGTACATTAAACCACGTTAAGCTTTTTCACGTTAAGACTTATAAACCCCATGAGAACTGTGGAGAGTCAAACCACAGCCGCTCCGCTGCCCTGCTGAAAATGTGAAGCAGAAACGCTTAATGTCAGATAACGTCCATAATAATTGGTCTTTGGGTTAGATTTTTGACTGTTTTTAGTGGTTATGAGGAGCAATATGAGAGATAAATTTGGTAATCATTGATCATTGTTTACGTACATTAAACCACGTTTTTATTCATTAGTAAGCTACAGGACAGCGTCTTTCAAAAAATGACCTGCGCGAAAGAGAAAAAAAAATGAATGCGTCATTGTACCCAGCACTTCTGGAAATGTACTTCCGAATGCGTCTCTGTCCCAAACACATTTCAAACCAAACTGACGCCCATGTGCACTCCCTCCAGCACCAAACAGGAAGCAGCAAACGGTTAGAGCCAATGTTTTTTTATAGTTGCTATGGTGCCTCGCTAAGCTAAACCCTAAAGAGGGAAAGTTGCCGATTTTCAACCCTTCTGGAGTGCGTCATCCAACGGGAATTTTACCTGCAGATAAACGCAGACCTCCGGGTACTGGAGACATTCATCTGCATGTACAACAGAACAGAAAATCTGCAAACTTACCCTTAAGTCAGCAGCTAATGCTAGCGGCAGCTAGCTAGCTTGGTTAAATTTTTCAAAACAAATCTAGTTGTAGTCTTGCAATATGTGACTCTGCAAGATCCCCAGTCTTTACATATTATGACAGTCTTTAACGTTAGATGTGAGATGGCGTCAGACTTTAGTTTTCTACGTAGGCATTACCATTCAAGTGAAATAGAAAGCGTGTCCAAACTTTTTACTGGTTCTGTAATTTTCTAAACAGCGTAGGGATGAGATCAAGATGGATGGGTCAAACAAAAACAGGACTTTTTATTACATTAAGCTGACACTTTTATCCAAAGCGACTTACAATTGCTATATATGTCAGAGGTTGCAGAGGTCTGGAGCAACTAGGGGTTACGTGTCTTGCTCAAGGACACATTGGTTGATGTATTGCAGTGGGAATCGAACGCAGGTCTCCCACACCAAAGGCATGTGTCATATCCACTGCGCCATCACCACACCGTTCACCCAGGAGATGGCTGTTTGTATCGCGTGTGAAACCAAGTGTCAATATTCCGCTTGTTTATGTAACGTATTTAACTTACGTCAAGTATATGACATGCTTAACTTAACTTACTTAAATAACAGTTGCCTACGTAACAAACGTAATTATTTTAAACCCAAACATGTTAATATCTGACCCACTAAATTGTTATTTTAGACTGCGTGCTGCCATTTTTAACTTTACTTCATACTGTGATTCCACTGTTTGTTTTCATGCACTACACCTGACATCATAACTCTCTGGCTTCTGATTGGTGAACAGTGAGCTCACGCAGCTTGTGACCATCAGGTGTCGTCACCATCCCGAGTATATTCATGCATACATACATTGCTCCGAGATATGTAATATGCACTTTGACCATATTTAACAACAGGACAAAAAAGCTCCTGACATGACGTTACCCGCTGCCGGCTGTCAGTCAAACACTCAGGCATCCCACAGAGTGCAGCGAGAGGATGTTTGGAAGTGTGACTATTTATTTCTCATCCACCACGAACCTGTCTCCTCGCAGTGATATCACTGCATTTCTGTGGCCACATGCCCAGCGTGACGAGGCGCTGCAGAAGACTGTCTATGTTTGAGAAGATGAATCACTCTGCAGATAATAGAAAAGAAAAACTGATGCACTAAAAAAGGACATTAACCTTCATGCGTATGCTCTCCTTTTCAACCAGTCCTCCAAACCATACGACAATACAGGTTGTTGATTTCCTTCCCTCTAATACGACCCACGGGAGCATTTTTTGCCCTCATATCAAAACCAGAGAATGTAACAGCCGTGGTGTTGAACACGTCGTAACGTTTTGCCTCAACTCAGAATAGTTTCCTGCATCTGTTTCACGTGGGCTTTGCATCTGCCACGCCTCTTTAAGAGAGTAGCAGCAGGTCCTGAGTGTGTTGACTCCAATGGGAGAAGTGAACACAGATTATGAGCGATTCTTTCGCCCCGTAGTCACCAAAGTAAATATTGGAACTTGAAAAAAGTGACTAAAACTTCGTAAAAGCTTCAAAGAACGTCGGGAAAAGTGACAAAAAAATTGTAAAAAAGTGACAAAAAAAAGCCAACAACGATGAAGTAATTACAAAAAACAGAGGTGTCATAAAGCACTATATATATATATATATATATATATATATATATATATATATATATATATATATATATATACACCATTTTCTGACATTTTTGGAGACCAAACAACTAATCCATTAATCGAGAAAATAATTGACAGATTAGACGACTGTGAAAAAGTAATAACAATCATTAGTTGCAGCCTTATTTCCAGTACTTAGTTCACATTAGTGTCACTGTTTTATACACTGCACTTTGTCAGAGGCAGTTTTCAGCTGTCTCTGTGATATTTATTTGGTTGATTTTGGCTCGATTTTGTAGGGTAAGTAACAGGAGCAGTCATACAATCAGAAACCAATCTTTAACAAATTATCCAAACCGTCCATCGGTATTGAACAGTTGCCTGTGTGCAGGTTTTGTACAGTAGGTTAAAGGTGACCTAGATATAGCTCTGCAAAATAATATATATTGTATTTGCAACACAAAGTTTCAGTGATACCTTATATGTCCAAATAAGGGGTTAAAGTCTCTCTAAGTGAATGTCAGTTCTCATTGTCTCCCAGCCCATAAATGTGAGGCAGAGTGACACCTCTTCCCTCCCCTCCATCTTTGCAGGGTGACACAGAGAAGCCAGTAGGAAGCCCAAACTTGGCAGAACTGTTGGTGGGAGGGGAGGGGAGGGGAGGGGCCGGGAATAGAGATGGAGATGGGGGTGATGCTGGTAGCACTCAGCATGCCAAATGAGCACATGAAGACAGTAATGTGATCTGAGTTGAGTGGCAGGCCCCCTATTTTTTTTTTTTACAGAGGTTTGACAGGGCTGTATAAGAGGCCGAGGGTCTGAGACAGACAGAGAGATAGACAGAGAGACAGACAGACAGAGAGACACTGACCATCACAGCAGAAGACCAGTGGATATTAAACTACTTCATATCAGGGAGAAGAATGGGACTGCACAGTGTTGAGGAACTGGTAAGATATGCTGATGTGTGAAAAAATGTAAATGATAGCAATTATGAGAGCAGCAACTACTGTAGGAAGCAGAACAGTGCCAAAAAGAAGCTGTAGGATTTCAATTTCAGAAAATCTGCAGTTTTTAAAATATAAGGAACAACCTGCCTGAAAAAACACATGAAGGGAGGATTTTATTCATTTGAAAATGAGAAGCTAAAGAGTTTTTGTTTTCATACGAAAAGATTCTTAAACGATTCTCAAAATGTGTTGAGCCAAAAAAAAGTTTTTTTTCTCATAATCTAAAATAATGTCTGATAGTGAAGCTCTGCTGGTAAAAAGATGATGCTTAGAAAAATCAATCAACTGTGGAATCTTTGGGACAGATTTGTAAAATCGTTTTGCCATTTATACGTAAAGTGTGTATCGGTGTCCATGACTTTCTGGATCTATACTCCTTACTTTCATTTAACATGTAACAAATATATCTTGTTGCATATAATAAGCAAAGATAACAAGAAAAAAAATTACCTCAATTATGTCTCCTTATCTAAACTCAGGGTTCCTTAAATCGCCTAATTTAATGCCTTAATTACCTTTTACTTTGCAACTTTAGGGGACATCTTAATTACAACTTTAAAGTTAGATAAAAGTAAGTCTCTCTTTAAATTAGTTCACCCAACATTGTTGTTACTGCTTGTCCTTAATGTTCTTTAAGTTAATATCTTAACTGAGATGTTCTCTTCCCTAATCATTAAGTAGAAGATTCACAGTGTGTGTGTGTGTGTGTGTGTGTGTCTGTGTTTACATTCCTCTGTTCGCAGCAGGACTTGGATCTACAGCGGCTGAATGCTGAGAGCTGCCGATGCGTTTTACTCTGGACCGACCCAAAACAAAAACTGAACTTGTAGATTTAGGACATTAGTGTGGGAATCTGTTAACAGTTTCAGCATTTTCTAAAACAGTCCTCTCATTTTAATGGCTTCCCCTAATCGAAATGCAAAGACATTAAGGTTAACTTAAAAAAAAATCTGTTTTTTGAAGCTCTCGACAGAGATTTAGACTTTTATGAGCTTTTTATGAAAACAGAGACAGAACTCGGGTCTCATGGTGTTTGTGTCTACTCCAAAGAGACTGCGACATCAGTTGAAGAAGGTTTAATCAGCAGTGGAATGTAACTAAATACATGTACTTCAGTACTGTACTTAAGTAAAATGTTGAGGTACTTGTACTTTACTTGAGTCTTTTCTTTTCATGCCACTTTCTACTTCTACTCCGCTACATTTCAGAGATAAATATTGTACTTTTTACTCCACTACATTCATCTGTTACAGCTTTAGTTACTAGTTACTTTACACATTAAGATTTTTGCACACAAAACACATGTAGTTTATAAAATACAATGTTTTGTTATACATGAAACTAGCCAACAATATAATGGACTACAAGTCCAGCTGAAATGATTAAACCATTAAACACACAACTGTTTGGATCCTTTACACTTTCTACAATGGGATGAGAGTTCTATTTTTAATACTTTAAGTACATTTTCCTGATGATACTTACATACTTTTACTTAAGTAACATTTACAAAGCAGGATTTGTACTTACAATAGCATATTTTTTACAGTGTGGTATTAGTACTTTTACTAAAGTAAAGGATCTGAATACTTCTTCCACCACTGGGTTTTATGCAAAATTCTGGGCCCTGTAGAAAGACATTGTCTATGGACCCCTCCTCACATCCACAGCTGTTCATTCTACCATCTTTTTGGACCCTCCTCACATAAGGGCCCTGGGTACTCAGTCCCATTTCCCAGTCCAACATCCCTGGTTTTATGTACTGTATGTCTCCTGTGTACCCGTGTAATGATTCAGGCTTAGAGTGTACTCACCATGTCCATCTCTTCTCTCCCTCAGGTGTCTGGTAAGAGGTCAGAGGGCAAAGAGGCAGACGAATTCCAAGGTGGCGTGTACAAGGCGGGCGTGGATCAGGAGAAGCAGGATGAGCGCAGGTCCGACAGGGAGCTGGTGGGCGGTGCTCTGTCAGAGGAGAGCGACAGCGGCAGCGAGCATGAGGAGGTCAGCGTGGCAGCTCTTAATGTGAGAACACACAGCGAACAACAACCGTGCAAATAGCTGGGCCACGTTCAGACCCGACAACACATAGCATTGCCACAAGTGTACAGAAATGTCTAGCTGCTGATTGGGTATCACCTGGGACTGGGCAATAAACGAGAGACACACCCACCAAACGAAAGAAAACATATCTCAAAGCCCTTTGCACACTGTTTCACACCGTTCTGAGGAAACTTATCGTTTAACCAGGAAACCGTCGCAAAACGGTGCACACTGTTTTGAGATTGAAAACGTCCATGTTGTTATCGCGTTCACTTTGTCCATTCAACTGAACGGTTTGGGCGCCCTGGTAGCTCAACAGGTAGCTGGTGGGACCATTATATTGAGTCATATTGAGTCATATTGAGTTCTTGAGTTATATTGAGTATATTGAGATATATTGAGGAAAAACTCAAGAGCAGCACAACTCATTTCACATACGTGAAGAAAGTTCGGGAGACTTTGATGAATTACACAGGAGCATTTAATAAACACTCAATAGAGGAGACAATTAAGGTAGACAGTACAGTTCAACCACGATGCCGTCCCCGACTCTCTGAAGTTCCTGTCTTCCTGAATTATTATTATTAAAAACTCATGCTGGAGGTGTTAGGTTTAGCTAAACCTTAAAGGCAAACAAAGATATTGCAGTCGCCGTAAACGCAGATGCTTAAAACCTAGTTCAGCCTATCTCTCTTTCTGGAAGTATGCAAAAGGGTTTGGCCACCGACCTCCAAAAAGTAGACAGTCCTGAGACAAAACATTCCCTTATCATGCAGCTGCCTAGATTCCCTTAATCTGTAGAGACACAAACATAATAATGCATGAACAGGTTTGGGTATTAGTAGTCCTGCCTTGCCAGACCATCCTCCACAGCGCTGCGGAGGAGGGTCTGGCAAGTCCACACAGCATTCCGGGATGGGAGAAATACATGCTCTGGTTTATTGGCATTTCTTTAAACCAATTAACCATTTCTTAAACTATCGTCTCGGCAAAATAGCCTCAGGAAGGAACTTGTTTTGGTGGAACATGTGTACGTTCAAAAGGTTGTTTTAGTCGTGCAACAGAAAACTCAGATTGGACAGATAGTCTAGCTGTCTGGATTTACCCTGCAGAGATCTGAGGGGCAGTTAACCATAGTCCTCAGAAATCCACCGGAGTTTAAAATTACAACACAAAGAAAGCCAAAGGTGACGGACATCCGACCTAAACGAGGGACACCAGGCGGAATTTCCGGCGGCACTGGATCAATCCCTAATAACCTCCAATCAAATCATAGTTTATATTTGGGGCGGCCTCTAGCTCACCCAGTGAGAGTGTGCATCCCATGTAGGCTGAGTCCTTTGCAGCTGCCCGGGTTCAATTCCGACCTGCGCCAATTTGCTGCGTGTCATCGCCCATTTCTGTCCCACCTTTTCTTGTCTATCCACTGTCACCTAAAGGGAAAAAAGCCCTCCAAAAAATATTTATATTTTTCCAAATTAGTTGAGCTACTCCACCATCTTTCCAAGTACAGTGTATACCCACTGACAGCAGCGGAAGTACCCAATGGGGTACATGTACCCTGGTTGGGAATCACTGGTTTAGCATAAAAAGTTCACATTTTATCTGAAATGTAGTGGAAGGAATGAGGAAGAGTATAAGTAGAAAGTATAAAAGTATAAAATTGCGTAAAATGAAAACTATCAATGTAAAATACTTCAAAATTGTACACAAGTGCAGTACTTGTGTTTATTGCACTTAGTAACATTCCCCACTGGTTAGTCATTGAAGCTGCAGTCTGCTGTTAGACTGAGAGTAAGCTTGTTGGTCCATGCCGCCACCTGGAGGCATTTGGGAAGTGTTACACATCTTGTCCACTAAAATACAAACCTCATAATGATGGTATTGATGTGAGTTGGTGCATTGGAAGTTGTGTACCTTTTTTTTTACTTTTTATGTTAAAGCACATTTGACAGCCAAGTTTTTCTTTAGCATTTAAAGCAGGGTTTGCAGCGTTTTGTGGCACAGGGTTAGGGTTATTATTCAGAATAAGTAGAAGAGTAGAAGCTGCTTTTCAAACTAAGTTTCTTTCTGCCCTGTCAGACCGATAAAAGCGGCCGGTTGAAGTTGGAGACGGTGGATGACCTGTTCAACATCCTGCAGATGAGGAAGAGGAGAAGGGAGAGGAAGGCTCCCGTCCATAAGAAACAACAGCCCGAGCCTGAGCCTGTGGTGAGATTATATATTCTTCATGTCAGTTTTAATGACCGTTGTCTCACTTACCAGACTCAGCAAACAAACATTTACCTTCACTCTAAGAGGAACATACATGCTTATTATAATATTATTATTTTGTTTGGGCTGTATTTCCTTAATTTTTAAACCACAAATGATTTTTATATTACATTTATATTATATTGTAACTCTGAGAATGACATCAGATTTTTAAAGGGGGGAAAGTCCACATGCTGTTGCAGAAAGTTGTTGAGCTGCTAGTAGTCTGGATCGACGACAGTTCATTTACTGGTTACCCCGGCGGCGCCGGATGTTCCGTTGGATGTCCCTCGCCTCGCAAAACTGTGCGTTTCGGGAAATCACCACAAAGTTTGAGCAAACAAATTACACTCTGAAAATGTCTAGTGTTAAGAAAAATTTGGAACGCACAACAAGGCAAGCCTGCTTGGTTATGTCGGGGAATGATTGGAAATTGGAAGATTTACAAAGAACATGTTTACAGCATTTACTAACGTTTTGGGACCGATTGGGGGGGGATTTGCTATGGACAAAATACAGAGCAAATGAGATGTATCCAGCTTATTTAAATAGCTCACGTTACTGTGTTGTGTCAAGTTTTATTTACCTTTATTTATTCAGGGGAAGGTTCACTGAGAGGAAGCCTCTCTTTTGCAGGAACGCCCTGATCACATTCACACAGTTACACATTGTTACGACCGGCTCACAGGCCACAACAAAAGAGGGAGATGCACAGTAACATAACAATGATAAAGTGTAATTTATTAGATACTGCAAACTGTCAGTATCAGTGATGAATGAGGGTGTATGGATGTAGTGGAGAATGTGAGGTGCATGTTGTCAGTAGTTAACAAAGGGAAAAAATAAACGGAGAGAAATCATGCTGGTGCGTGGTCGGGGGAATGCGGCCGCCTGGTCTCGGGGCAGGCGGAGTTAAATAGACTGGGAGGACCAGCCAGGGCCGTCACACACATTCATACATGGAAGCTGCCCAGTACAACCACAGTCTGATCTGCTGGCCACTGAGCAGTTGGGGTTAAGGGCCTTGCTCAAGGGCACCTCAGTGGTGGTAATGAGGGGAGGGACAAGCACTCCTTTTTCACTTTCCCCACCCAGATGTATTGTGTCGGTCTGGTGATTGAACTGATGCTTCTCTAACCTGTAGGCCACCACTGCAGTAGCTTAGTGCCTCCCAAGACGAATTCAGACAACCCTGAGTTGTTTTTCCCCTGTGCTGGAATGGAATATATGTGTGTAAGGGCCAGACCTTGCTCCACAGGGCTGTGGAGATAGGGCCGGCAATGCGTGACTAAGCTGCTGGGAACTGGGCCAAACCATATATTTCAGAAGTACTACTAATGTAGTAGTAAGTATTTTGCCTTTTGTATACCTTCCAGCCAGAGACTGTGGATGAGCAGATGTTTCTGACAGCAGCCATGGAGAACAAACTGCCTGTGGTGGAGAAGTACCTGAGTGATGGAGGAAACCCCAACGCAGCCGACCACGTAAGTGTCCCACAGTCATGTCTCCGAACTCGAAAAATACAACACAACAACACAGGATTTCCACCCAGGAGATGGGGGTTCGTGTCCCACGTGTCACATTTCCTAAACCCAACCGTCCCGTTCTTCTTTTCCTAAACCCAACTGTCCTGTTCTTCTTTTCCTAAACCCAACTGTCCTGTTCTTCTTTACCTAAACCCAATCATCTGGTTCTTCTTTACCTAAACCCAATCATCTGGTTCTTCTTTACCTAAACCCAATCATCTGGTTCTTCTTTACCTAAACCCAATCATCTGGTTCTTCTTTACCTAAACCCAACCATCTGGTTCTTCTTTACCTAAACCCAACCATCCCGTTCTTCTTTACCTAAACTCAACCGTCCCGTTCTTCTTTACCTAAACTCAACTGTCCCGTTCTTGTCCCACGTGTCACGTACACGTACCTTTTAAAAGGCCACCAACCATCTTTTCCTAAACCTAACTCCGTCAAAAGTGACACCAGTAGTGCCAACCCAGTGTGTTTAGATCTGACCCTAAAGGAGACTTTTAGCATCAATAACAACGTCAAAGGCACCTGAACAAGGCTCCGTATTTTACGCGATGGTTTGTGAGAATGTGTTGTACAACCATGGCAACTCGTCAAAATCTCATTAAAACACGCCAATCAACGTGTGAAAGAAATGATGACTTGATAAACTTCATTTATATAGCACTTTTCAAAACAAATTACATAGTGCCTAACAAGACAAAAAAAGAAGCAGACAAACAATGATAAAAAATTATTTAAGCACAGAGCAACACAAGAGAATGAGCAAAATAAAAACAATATCAAATAACTAAAATAATCAAAAGAATAAAAGTTACAAGAATGCCATTATATTGAAAATAGGTTGTCACAGATAAAAGGGAATTCAGGCAGGCTCCTGGGTAGCTCACCTGGTAGAGCGTGTGCTGCATGTACAGAGGCTCAGTCCTTGCCGCAGCAGCTGCAGTTCAATTGCGACCTGCAGCCCTTTGCTGCATGCAATTAAATTTGAATTAAACGCAATGTCTTGCTATCTGATCAGTTTTAGTAAAGGAAGTGTTTGTGATCTCTGAAATGTCCAGTTCCAGAGAACGGCGCTGCACAAAGCCTCGTTCAAAGGACACGTGGAAGTGATGAAAAGACTCCTGGAGGCCGGCGCTGCCATCGAGAAAAAAGACAAGGTGAGAAATCTTAAAACTCTCATCTCAAATCTCTCATATGCACACTTAAACTCTTAAACACACACACACACACACACACACACACACACATACACACACACACACACACACACACACACACACATATACACACACACTCCACACACACACACACACACACACACACACAGCATCAGTCTAATAGTTCGGTGTGTGTGTGTTGCAGCTGGAGGCCACAGCGGTCCACTGGGCCTGCAGAGGAGGCAGCCTGCCGGCGCTGCAGCTCCTCCTCGACCAGGGAGCCAAGTTCTCCTACAGAGACAAGGTTGGTACCACAGAGTGTAAATAAAGATGGCCAACGCGTCTCCACTTCCTCCCACTGTACAGAAAGTGAAGCCAAAATATCCCGGATACGGGCGCCACCACCTTGTTCATTTGGAGCCAGAGTCTGCGCAGTAGTGATCGGGCGTAGGAGCTGCTGTATCCAAGACCCGCCCATATACTCGCCCGACCAATCCCGAGTCCAAACCAAACTAATCAGACAAATGAACACTTGAACAAACATCAGCGTGATCAGAGCTACCTAAAATAACAGAAACCACCTTTGGGAAAAAATTATTTGACGTGTACTTGGATTTTTTAGTTTGGCCCGTGTCCCATCAGATAACATGAAAGGGGTGGGGTTTGTGACCTATACTGCAGCCAGCCACCAGGGGGCGATCCAGATGCATTAGCACACACACACACACACACACACACACACACACACACACACACACACACACACACATCCATAGTGTACTTTTAGTGACATTTTCAGATGCTTTTCTTGCATTCATGGAGAAAACTGAAGCCCTTTCCTTTCCTCATGCAGTTGCAGAGCACTCCTCTCCATGTTGCTGTGCGGACCGGACACTGTGATTGTGCTGAGCATCTCATCCACTGTGGAGCCGATGTCAACGCCAAAGACAGAGTAAGGCGTTAGACTTAGACACAGATCACCAGTCTTCTTACAGCTGCATTAAATGGTGTTTGGTGTTTTAAGCCCCCAATGTCGTCTTCCAGGCAGCGCTCCCTGGAAGGCACTAGAATTAGGCAATGATTAGGGTTAGGTTTGGGTTAAGGTTAGGGTTAGGTGCCTTGAAGTCGGCGGTCGCAGCGCTGCCTTGAAGTCGACGTTGGGGGCTTAAAACACCATTGAGCGCATTAAACCCCCTGCAGCAGGACATGATGCTCCTCCAACAACACAAACTACTGCAGGGGAGCATAGCGTGGTGCTACACACATGTTTTATTGACTCATGTTAAATCATAAAAGAAGCCACATTAAATACAAATAAGCTCAGCTTAGAGATAAGCACGCAATAATTTGTAATAAAATAAAAATCAAGTTATTGTAGCAGAACTGAGCTGTGGCTTGTCCGGCCTGGAGGAGCCGCCAGCGTTGTTATATTCTAATGTCTATCTATGAATAATGTATTTTATTTATATAGCGCTTATTGCGACACTCAAAGACACTTTACAGAGTTTTATAAAAAGAAATCCACATACTAAACATCAAAATACTAAAAGAGTTTTGACATGGGATTTGAACATGGACAAATTGGTGCAGTGCAGCTGCAGCCGAGCAGCAGTTTGTTGGAATAAAAGTGCAACCAAAAAGGGATTTCTTTCTGAATTCCCAGCTAAAATTACTAATTTATTTGCAAATTATGAAGACATTTGCCCTGATACCTGTCACGCTCGGCAAGATGCTGTTGAAGTGAAAGAAACACAAGTTGGTCACTACCTCATTGCAAATTAAAGTTTTCCTCGTTCAGATTAAAAAACGATTACTGATGCTGAATATTTGTTTTGCTCCCTGACTGAAGGACGGAGACACGCCCATGCACGATGCCGTGAGAATTAACAGATTCAAGATGATCAAGCTGTTGATGATGTACGGGGCCAGCCTCAACACAAAGAACTGTGTAAGTACAGAACAACCAACGCATCCTGTGTTACAAATAGCAAGAAGCCAACATTTAGGACTTGCACCCTGCACAGTGCAGGTCAAAGCCCGACACAAGAGTCTTTGCTAGTTGAAGACCGACGCAGTTGTCAATTTCCCGTTCAGCGCCCGTGTCGTTTAAATAGCAAATGCACCTGCGCCCATCTTTGCGCCCATGGGCGTGCTTGTCTTACAGGGAGGTGTGTTCAGGTGCATCTTGGGAGTATTGCTATCTTGAGGCAGCGGGAAGTGATCGCCACCAACAAAAACTTGGTCTAAAGTCAACAGTGCAGCATTTCATTGTTATTTTAACAGAGCATTAGTAGAATGCGCCTAGGCTCGTGCACAGCGCGTGCACACTATGCTTGTTACACACACAGAGACGCACAGCAGCACACACACATGCAGAAGATTACAAATAAAAATATTACGGTGCAAATCCTCCATCATAACAGCAATGCTCCAAGGTCCAAACGTGCCTGGCTTTTAAGGGGAATGGGAGATGATCTCTGATTGGTTGATTGCATGTTACGCCCAAAACACACCTCTGATTAATGAAGACACTAAGTACAACCCTTTAGAACCATGCGCACGGCGCACGGAACCTTTTTTCCACCGTCAAACTAGCAAAAGTGGATTTGGACACGCCCTAAACGCACCTGTGCCATACGCTTCACGCTGTGCGCTTAGATCGTTAAAATAGGGTCCACAGCCTCTCGGGGGACCACTACTACTGTACCTTACTTATCTACACTGGTGAATCTTAAGTGTAAATGTTTCACTTTTCCAGTTTTGATTTGCGCTTTGGGTGGTGGAATTTCCACAAACACCATGTCATGGTAAGATAAGACAAAGGGAAAGCTTAAAGGGTTTTTCCTGCCATTATAAGTCTTATGTGCAGCGCCCGAGCCGTTATTGGTTGAATTAATGTACAGTAAAAAAGCACCACATAAAAAAAGCATCACACAAACTACTTTTTTTTTTATCTAATGTATGTATTTGGGCTTCTTTAGCAAGTTTTATCTTTTAGCTTTTTAAATGTTATTTATTTATTGTCTGCGTCTGACTGGCTAGTAGTCCTTACCTAGGTACTGTCAGGGCACACCCTCATACTCTGCTTCTGACTGGCTAGTAGTCCTTACCTAGCTACTGTCAGGACACGCCCTCATACTCTGCTTCTGACTGGCTAGTAGTCCTTACCTAGGTACTGTCAGGGCACGCCCTCATACTCTGCTTCTGACTGGCTAGTAGTCCTTACCTAGGTACTGTCAGGGCACGCCCTCATACTCTGCTTCTGACTGGCTAGTAGTCCTTACCTAGGTACTGTCAGGGCACGCCCTCATACTCTGCTTCTGACTGGCTAGTAGTCCTTACCTAGCTACTGTCAGGACACGCCCTCATACTCTGCTTCTGACTGGCTAGTAGTCCTTACCTAGCTACTGTCAGGGCACGCCCTCATACTCTGCTTCTGACTGGCTAGTAGTCCTTACCTAGGTACTGTCAGGGCACGCCCTCATACTCTGCTTCTGACTGGCTAGTAGTCCTTACCTAGGTACTGTCAGGGCACGCCCTCATACTCTGCTTCTGACTGGCTAGTAGTCCTTACCTAGGTACTGTCAGGGCACGCCCTCATACTCTGCTTCTGACTGGCTAGTAGTCCTTACCTAGGTACTGTCAGGGCACGCCCTCATACTCTGCTTCTGACTGGCTAGTAGTCCTTACCTAGCTACTGTCAGGACACGCCCTCATACTCTGCTTCTGACTGGCTAGTAGTCCTTACCTAGGTACTGTCAAGGCACGCCCTCATACTCTGCTTCTGACTGGCTAGTAGTCCTTACCTAGCTACTGTCAGGACACGCCCTCATACTCTGCTTCTGATTGGCTAGTAGTCCTTACCTAGGTACTGTCAGGGCACGCCCTCATACTCTGCTTCTGACTGGCTAGTAGTCCTTACCTAGCTACTGTCAGGGCACGCCCTCATACTCTGCTTCTGACTGGCTAGTAGTCCTTACCTAGCTACTGTCAGGACACGCCCTCATACTCTGCTTCTGACTGGCTAGTAGTCCTTACCTAGGTACTGCACATGTGCGACTCCCAACAAAGATGGAACAGAAGTGAGATGTCTCACTCTGTAGCTAAAACAGAGAGCTCAACACACAGGGTGAAAAGAGGAGCTGCAGCAATGTGCAGTACAACACAAATATGGTGTTTTTTGAAAACTAAACCATGTAAACCTATTCTTATATAACATCTAAATACAATTATGAACCTGAAAATGAGCATAATATGAGCACTTTAACACTTTGCACTCTTATGCATTTATTTATCCTGTGCAGGACGGAAAAACTCCACTGGAGACGCTGTACGCGTGGCAGAACGGAGCCAAGAGCCTCCTGTGTAACTTCAGCAGCAAGGACACGGCCAACCAATGACCCAACATTCCAGTAAAAGCAGGACTTCAACATGATATCCAGACACATGATCTACTGGCTCTAGCCCATTCTAGTCATGATCATACTGTGGCTCACGAAGCACACAAGTCTGTTTTTAAATAGCTGTTTATCCAGCGAGGCTGTGCCGAGGGTTCACGTCACATTCAAACTGTCTCGCATGCTGACTGACAGGTATCGACCCCCTCAGGAAAATAATCTAAAGTTGGCTCAGCTGGAGCGTTTGGGTGCTGGAAGACATCTTAACTAATAGAGCATCAGTCATTATCTGGTTCAGGGATTTGAACCGTCCTGTTTTTTGTCAAGGTAACATTTTCACATGTGGCGGCAGGAACTTGAAGGAGCCTTTTAATTAATACTGTGAACTCTTATCAGGATGTTGTTAATAATGTGATCATTAGCACCGACAGATTCATTGAATCGCCAAACTTTGCTGGACAATGTCTCGGCTGACAGCATGAAGATGTTTTCTTCTTTTTTTTTTATTGTTACTTTAAGCTAAGTTTGAAGTCAGCGATACCACATTGAGGTTTATTTATTGATTACTGACTTACTGTCAGCAATCGATTTATTGGGTTTGATTGATTTATTTCAATACTATACACTTAATATCTGAGCGACTGTCGAGTTATACTATGGTTGGTTTGGTTAATTGCTATGGTCAGGTTTGAACCGATTATATTAACTTAGAATTCATCAATTTTCATTTACTAACTAATGAAAACAACTGGCACGCTGTCTTCACAGTCCCATTGGATCAACAGTCTGTGGATTGACTCCAGTGCCAAAATACATTTAATCAAAGCTGCAAGCAGCGATGAACGTGCCCTCGCCCCTCCCGGCACGTTGGGGGTACTGGCGGGATCCTTGGGGGATTTATTTTAACCCTTGTGTTGTCTTCCTGTCGACCATGCAACTTTTTGTTCTTCTGGGTCAAAATTTTAGTTGTTCGTCATTTGTCACTTTTCCCGGTATTTTTGTCGGAGTTTTTTTCCAAGTTTTTTGTCACTTTTTACGATGTTTTTGTAGATTTTTTTCGCCGCTTTATTGATGTTTTCTTCTGTTTTTCGCTGCGTTTCTAAAGCTTTTTCCGGAGATTGACACTTTTTTCAGCGTTTTGTCATTTTTTTTTCAAATGCTATACAATTTAATAAAACACCCAAATTCACTGAAAGTAGCGAACTGCTCATTTATTTTACTTGTGAAGAGCATCGTATGGAAGCATCCACGTTATTTTCTTCGACAATTTGGTTGAAAGAAACCCACATTTCTGATGTAGAAACTTTTTGAAAATGGGTCAAATTTGACCCGAGGACAACAGGAGGGTTACATTTTAAACACAGCCTCAGCGGAGCATGGGGAACAACTGCGCCAAGTTTCTTATAATTCAGAATAACTGTTGCCAAAATATGCAACACTTCCTGTTTTGACTGCCACCTTCAGGAAGTTGGTCCTCTATAACTTGCGCATTTCTTTTAACTATCAAAATTCTTTTGATAACTTTTTGTCATAAGGGTCCACCGTGTATACATGCAATATTTTGTGCAGTTCGGACTCACGCCGTAGGAGGAGTTACAAAAAGTAGGTTTCGCATACATCGCGATTTAGCTAATTATTATAAAAAATTAAAACAGGGGCACCTGGGTAGCTCACCTGGTAGAGCACGCGCCCATATATAGAGGTTTACTCCTCGTCGCAGCAGCCACAGGTTCGACTGCGACCTGCGGCCCTTTGCTGCATGTCATTCCCTCCTCTCTCTGCCCTGTCTAGTCTAAGCTGTCCTATAGAAATAAAGGCCCAAAATGCCCAAAAAATGTAAACAGCGCTACCTAATGGCCGATTTAGGCCAAATTTGGCACAGAGCCTCAATGGCCCATGGTTTAAATAAAATGACTCCAAGTCAGTGTGAAAAGTTAGAAAATATAGGCAATGAGCCTCTTCTTACTGGTAGATGATGTGTGTTGTTATACTTAAAACATTCAGACGAGTTTAACCAAGTTCGTTGGTTTTGTGCATTTTTAAGATTGAGACATGAGCGAGGGTATAGAATGTTTTTGGATCAGGATGTGAAGAATCTCTCCACTTACACTTGTTTTATTGATGTTGGGGATCAGCATCAAAATCAACCTTTTGACCCTTTGACTCATCTTACTCTCGGCTGCAATAATACTTTTTCCTTTAAATTTAAAGCACCATTCATCATTTTGAAGAACAATTTCAGTTATTTTTTTTCTCCATTGCCAACCCTGATTTTCCTCAAACCTCAAAGACATTTGTTTGTAAGTTTACTCTAGACAACCTTCAGACAAAGTTCATCTTGTTCAGATTGTCCCAGTTTATTTTACTGAAGTTCAGATTGAGCATCTCAGGTTCAAACAACGTATCAAAGGTCACCTCAGTGATACAAAAATACCTTGTTTAGACTGCCAGCCCAAATCTGTTTTCTTTGGCATATTCAGATTAATTTTAGAAAGCCTGGACAGCAAAAAAACCACAGGAAATGTGATCTATGCAAATCAGATACCCACGCAAAAATCACCCTTTGGCGTCTGTGTAGAACACACCGGGCAGAGCAGCAGCTCCGCGACGTTGTAAGATGACGTAGTATTAAGAGCGGCAACGGTAGCGAGTAGTATGAAATCTGCGTAAGTAGGTTGGTTGGGGTGACGTAGTACCAGTGTGAGAGGGAAGAAGCTGAAAAGTCAGTGTTGGTTCAGAGGATGTTTGACAAGTGTATATGAGGATAAAACAGTTCTCTATTTTTTATTGTTGAAGATGTATGTACATTTTGCCTTGTATTTATGGATTGATTGAATAAAACAGATTTTGAATAAATTGTTTTTATTGAAAGAGGGAGCACTGACGTGCAGAGTGAGACACAGAAGAACAGAAGCTGTGTTCTCACTGAGATCTAAAACCTGTTGAGACAGAGCTCCACTCCCTCACTGCATGTGTGCCAAGTATTTTTTGTCACCTTAGGGCTCCTGCACATTGCCTGCGTGGCGTGAGCGTGTCAGCTGCGTGGCGTGTCCATTTTTATTTCGGCTCCCATGTTAACAGGTTAGAGCTTACACACTGCCTGCGTGACACACACGTCTCAGGTGTGGCTTGAGCCGTGCTGAAATGCGTGCATGCTAGAAATAGGACCGACGCCTATTTTTCACGCGACATGCAAGCATGTTGGAAGCATTTCCAGGCAAAATAGAATATGAAAAGATGTTTATATGTCATTTTGACACAAATACATTTAATAAATGACATTGTGATCTCTAGGTTTTGACACAAATGCAGATATAAAATCTGTTGAACTCATTTTTAAATTGTATTTCAATTGGATTCTGATAAAACAATAACATGGACTTTATTATCTCAGGGAAGTGAATTGAAATATAAAAAAAAAATATATATATATATATATCGAAATATGTGCAAACAAATGTACAAACACAAAAATTGACAAAATAAAGTTGAAGAACACGCTATTATTTCATTTTATCAATGGGAAACTGTACACCAACTCTGTACACCAACTCTCTTGGGTCTGTCATTCAGTCGCACGGCTTTTCTTATCACAGCTACGCAGATGACACCCAACTAATTCTTTCCTTTCCTGAGTCTGAAACTCAGATAGCAGCACGTATCTCGGCCTGTCTGACTGACATCTCTTCTTGGATGTCCACACACCATCTGAAACTCAACCTCGACAAGACTGAGCTCCTTTTCCTTCCAGGGAAGGGCTCTCCTACCCAAGACCTGACTACAACAATTGACAACTCTATAGTAGTCCCCACCAAGACTGCTAGAAACCTGGGTGTGACACTTGACGACCAACTCTCCTTCACTACTAACATTGCTGCAACCACCCGATCGTGTAGATACATGCTGCATAACATCAGAAGGATACGTCCCCTTCTAATGCAGAAGGCGGCTCAGGTTCTGGTTCAGGCTCTAGTCATCTCACGTCTAGACTACTGCAACTCCCTCCTGATTGGCCTGCCTGCATGTGCCATCCAACCCCTGCAGCTCATTCAGAACGCAGCAGCTTGGCTTGTCTTCAACCTCCCCAAGTTCTCTCACACTACACCTCTCCTCCGCTCTCTTCATTGGTTACCAATTGCGGCCCGCTTCCGCTTCAAGACACTAGTACTTACATACAGGGCCACGAACGGATCAGCCCCAGCTTACATCCAGGACATGGTCAAACCCTATACCCCAACCCGCCCACTTCGTTCTGCATCAGCCAACCTGCGTGCTGCCCCCTCACAGCGAGGGAGAACTAATCACTCAACGAAATCCCGACTGTTCACTGTCCTGGCTCCTAAATGGTGGAACGAGCTCCCCATCGACATCAGAATGGCCGAAAGCCTACACATCTTCCACCGAAGGCTAAAAACACATCTCTTCCGACTACAATAAATAAAAATTCTTGAACCTGCACTTTCATATGTCTCTTTGTAGCTTTGCTTATTTAAAGCTAATGTATTTGCACTTATTACTTGTTGTCTGGAGTTTGAACCTTTACAGTTGAAAGCACTTAATTGCAGTGTTGGGAGTAACGCAATTACAGTAATGTATTCCTTTTTGCTGTAACGCAGTAATATAACTCATTACTAATTAAATTTCGGTAATATTATACTCGTTACAATCTCAGTAACGTGAGTTACAACGCATTTTAACGCAACATTTAGTGGTGCATTGTTTTTTTTAAGAATTCACCAACACCGCGACACATTTCTTCACAGGAAAAAAAAAAAGCCGTATTATTTTCCTGTCGCTGTATTCGATGGTTGAGATGACTGCAGAGACAGATACATTTGCGAGATGGATATTATTTTCAGGAGTTATTACGCTACGTTGAAATGAGTTGTCCTGTTTCTGTTCCCGTGGTCAGAGCCAGAACCAGAGATGGTACGGACAGCATGTATGTCCCAACAGGTGACGGTACGTCAGCGGCTGACAGATATAAACATGTCGGGAATTAATGTTGAGGCTTGCTACACGTAAATATCGTTGCATTTTTATCAGCCGTGGAGAGTAACTATGCCTGTAGTGGAATGGCTTCGAATGACGACCAAAAACGCTTGTCTTTTACTGTGACCATTTACTGTTCAATATGTTGCAGTTTTACAAACAAGAAAGTGGACATATTGCATCTCAGTAAGCTAGCAAGAGTAGGCTACACAACAGACAACTTCCGTGTAGCCTACTTCAAAATAAAAGCACTTCCTGTGACGGTTCGCAGTAAAACTAAATTACTGTTAAATAAGGTTGTGTAGGCTACCTTTTCACAAATCAGCTGTAAATCAAGTACAGTAAATAATGTTAATAGTGAGTTTTAATCACACTATAATTGAACATTTCCTTTAGAGTGTTTTAACCTAAACAACATGAATTTCTTATTGAAGTGCTATAAACAAACATTTTACAACAATGCCATACTTTTGAGTATTTTCATTTTCTTCTACTTGCCTATTATATGTTTTACTTATCTATTTTGTATAGCTTTAGTTACTTTGCATATTTATATTAATTATACAAAACATGAATAATCTATGATGTATTAAAGTGGATAAAGACGAGACTTTATTGATCCGGTGGTGAAATTCACAAGCTAGCTGCCAAATCAAACTTCCCCTGTTATTTTGGTGAAAGTAACTCAAAAGTAATGCAAAAGTAGTGTAACGCATTACAATTCAGAGACAGTAATATTGTAATATAACTAATTACTCTCAAATGACAGTAACTAGTAATCTATAATGTATTACATTTTGGAAGTAACTTGCCCAACACTGCTTAATTGTAAGTCGCTTTGGATAAAAGCTTCAGCTAAATGATGTAATGTAATGTAATGGAAACATACATGTGTATAGACAAGGCTAGCAGCAGCAGCGCCGCGTCAGACACGTTTCTGGTGTGAAATGACATAGAAAACGCCACGCAGCTGCCACGCAACAGAAACGCCACGCTCACGCCACGCAGCCAGTGTGCAGGAGCCCTTACTGTCTCTTTTGCTCACACAATACTACTTGCACTTTCGACCTATACAGTTTTCTGGGTGAGGACGGCCTGGTTTCAAATGACTTATATGTATCTTACTAAATGTTGCAGTGTTGCAAAGGGGTATTGTAATATTGGTGAGTGTTTCGATAACATTTTTCAAGTGAAAAGTGTTGCTTTGGTGGTAGTGGTCTTGGTTGGTCACCAACCTGAAGAACAGCATTCTAATGTTGTGGTTTCTTGACACCAAAGTGGCCCCCATTCCCTAAATTTCATCTGTGTCCTCTTCTTCAAGATCAAATAGACAAAAAAAAGTGTGCTAGTAGTAAGTAAAAGTAAAAAATGCTTACAAGTATAACCTTCCAAAAATGTAGGTTCTCTCGACTATTTGTGTGAATCAAATTTGACTTATTCCATGAAAAACTGAAGCCGAAATGAAATTGTTTCTCAGAGTACAGGGGTTTAGAACCTCGCAAACACCAGAAAACATGCACCATCTCAAGTGTTCTAAGTAAACAGCAACTAGCTATTTGCTAACTTCACTTCTAGTAAAGCGGCAAGTTTTCGTCAATGTTTAAGATGTTCAACATGCACAGATGACATTCCTCTGTGCTTGCAAAGTACCTAAACCTGTACGCAGCTATTTCACCAGAGGGCATCAATATGTTATAAAGCTTTCTGTTGTTCCTGTTTTCTGGAATGTCAGCCCTCTTTTCTATAACACTCAGTCAGTCAGTCAGTCAGTCAGACTTCAGCTAGTGAAGAAGCCAGTCAGCATCCATCATGGCTGTTAACATCCCAGGAGTGATAGCAATGGTGTTTTTCTACCTGCTGGTCCTTGGGACCGGCATCTGGGCTTCTTTCAAGTCCAAAAGGGAACAGAAGAAAAGTGCAGCCACTGGAACGGAGATGGCCCTGCTGGGAAACCGGAGCATTGGCTTGGTGGTGGGGATCTTCACAATGATAGGTGAGGGGAACACAGCTGACACAACTAGGACGGAAACTGTGAATTACAAAGTTGTGATTATTAAGGAAATATATTTATAAGATTATAAAATATCTTTGAAGTCCTTTACAGATCAGGCATTATATCTGCTGGCTGCAAACTGATACAAACAGTTTCCATTAAGCAACGTGGTTGATGTTTTGAATAAATAAATACATACTTAAACAAATTCTGCACGAAGCTGTAACATTATAATGAAAACACTGCATAGAGTTCCTGCACAAACAGCCCACAACAGCCCAATGAAATATAGGCTGCGAAGAATGAGCAGGACTAAGGAATGTATAAAAACAAGGTCATCATTGAGGTTGTTTAGTCTTTTAAAACATAGTTAAGAATACCAAGAAAGGCAGAAACATTTCACGAGTGTAATTAATCATTGTTTCACAATTAAGATAAAATGGTGATCATTATTTTTTATTCCAAGGCGCTTGCACCGAGGTCCCTAAGCATCACTGACCAGCCAATAATATGACATTAAATCAAACCCTCGAGAGTAAAATACAACGGTTCCCAACAAAATAAAAGTTATAATCAAACTGTATTCATTCATTCAACTGTATTTATTATGTATTTATTATGTATTACAAAAATGAAACATGAATGTTAAACCTGGTGTTATCCAATATTCAGATTATAGAAATGTATTGAAATGAGCACATATGTAACAATATATTACATAATTTGCATATTTTAACATGACATTCCCGGAAACCTGTAATACAAAAAATATTGTCTTAATGTCAATAATCAACTGGAAGTTTCATGGTGATATCTATTAGTTAAAATGTTTACCCTATTCAAAGGTCTTCCCCTCTCCTCTCTTCCTCTGTATTAAATCAGACAGATCTTTTTAAATGTGTGAAACCTGTAATAATAAATTGTTTCAGTCCAAATGTTTTGGAATCATTCATTTCGACGACAGCATTTTTAAAACTGATAGAATGGTATCATATCATCATGAGATGATCTCACTCAAAGTGTATCAATGATGATGAATAATCACCCAACCTGTTGTCCTCTGTCCAAATAGCTGCTGTTTGTCTGCTAAATGACTTGCTGTGTGTTAATCCATCCTGTAGCTACATATGTCGGAGGAGGCTTCATTGTTGGCACAGCTGAGATGGTGTACACGCCTTCTATGGGACTAACCTGGGTAATGGTGATGTTAATGGCATTCAGCTCATCTTTTATTATTGGTAAGAGTTTGAAATTACATCTGACAAAATACTGTATGTATAGACCTAAACAATAAATCTGAGAGTCATGAGGTTGAACTGTGCCACCAGATTAAATAATTAATTATTATTATTATTAATAATAATAATAATAATAATAATAATTAAAGCTGCAAGCAGCGATGGACGGGCCCTCGCTCCTCTGCGCGCGTCGGGGTCACCGGCGGTCGCCGCTCCTTGCGACCGTGCATTTGCGCGGCACTCGCAAATCGTCACCAATGAAAAGGGAACTCCCTGCTGCGTTCAATGATACCTCACACAAGACTCTACCTTAGATGGTTCAAATGTTATGAAAGGGGGCGTGGCTTAAGCATAGGGGGCGGGCCAAACCATCACCAATGAAGAAGCAACTCTCTGCTGAGTTCAATGACACCTCACACAAGACTCTTTCTTAAATGGGTCACCAGTTATAAAAAGGGGCGTGGCTAAATTATAGGGGCCAGGTCAACCCATCACCAATTAAAAAGGAAGTCTCTGCTGAGTTCAATGATACCTCACACAAGGGTCTACCTTAATCGGTTCAAATTTTATGAAAGGGGGCGTGGCTTAAGCATAGGGGGCGGGCCTAACCATCACCAATGAAGAAGCAACTCTCTGCTGAGTTCACTGATACCTCACACAATGGTCAACCTTAAATCGTTCAAATGTTATGAAAGGGGGCGTGGCTTAAGCATAGGGGGCGGGCCAAACCATCACCAATGAAGAAGGAACTCTCTGCTGATTTCATTGATACCTCAAACAATGGTCAACCTTAAATTGTTCAAATGTTATGAAAGGGTGTGTGGCTTAAGCATAGGGGGCGGGCCAAACATCACCAATGAAGAAGCAACTCTCTGCTGAGTTCACTGATACCTCACACAATGGTCAACCTTAAATCGTTCAAATGTTATGAAAGGGGGCGTGGCTTAAGCATAGGGGGCGGGCCAAACCATCACCAATGAAGAAGGAACTCTCTGCTGATTTCATTGATACCTCAAACAATGGTCAACCTTAAATTGTTCAAATGTTATGAAAGGGTGTGTGGCTTAAGCATAGGGGGCGGGCCAAACATCACCAATGAAGAAGCAACTCTCTGCTGAGTTCAATGACACCTCACACAAGACCCTACCTTAAACGGTTCAAATGTTATGAAAGGGGGCGTGGCTTAAGCATAGGGGGCGGGCCAAATGATCACCAATGAAGAAGGAACTCTCTGCTGAGTTCAATGACACCTCACACAAGACTCTACCTTAGATGGATCAGCATTCATGAAAGGGGCGTGGCTTAAGCATAGGGGGCGGGACAAACCATCACCAATGAAGAAGCAACTCTCTGCTGAGTTCAATGACACCTCACACAAGACTCTACCTTAAACGGTACAAATGTTATGAAATGGGGTGTGGCCTGAGTAAGTGGACGTGGTTATATTATAGGGGCCGGCTCATTATCACATGTAGACCACACATTCTAAGTTTCATGTAAATCGGATGATGTTTGTCATATAAGGCGCATTTCCTGTTGCCAGCGGGGGGCGCTATGACCAAAAGTCAAATATGGCCTGTAGGTGTCCTCAGGCCTGGACCCTTGTCAATCGTGAGAATTTTCGGGCAGATACGACAACGTACACTCAAGTTACAACAATTTATTTGTTCATCGCTCAACACTCAAAATGGCCGCCACGCCACACCCACACCGTCAGACGAAAAGTTTTTCTTTTAATAACTTTTCATCTTTAAGGTGTTGGGATGATAGAGACCAAGTTTGAAGAAATCGGATGAAATCTCTAGGAGGAGTTCGTTAAAGTATAGCACCTTGACTTTTAGGCCTACTTCCTGTTGCCACTAGGGGGCGCTATGACTTTAAGTAAATATCGGCCTTTATTTGTCCTCAGGGTTGGACTCTTATGAATCCTGGAAAGTTTCGAGCCAATCGGGCAATGTACACTCGAGTTACACCCACTTCATGTTTCGGCGGCGAAACGCACAAAATGGCCGCCCCGCTACGGCCATGCTCTATGACGAAAAGTTTTTCTTTTAACAACTTTTCATCTTTAATGTCTTAAGATGGCACAGACCGAATTTGAAGTTGATCGGATGAAATCTCTAGGAGGAGTTCGTTAAAGTACGACATGTGGAAATGGCCAAAATCGCACTAATTTCGAACTTTGAAATCAAAATGGCGGACTTCCTGTTGGGCTTAGGGTATGGCTTCAATGACATGATACATATGTGTACCAAGTTTCGTGAGTCTACGTTAAACGCACTGCAGGGGCTCAATTCTTTTAACATTGTAGGGGGCGCTAGCGAGCCATTCTTGCGCGCCTATTCCCGAAACCCTTAAAATACGTAAATTTTCACCAGACTTGATGCGACCGCCAAATTTGGTGAATTTTTGAATATGTTAAGCCCCTCAAAAAGCCAATTCATTTGCTGGGAAAATAATAATTCCTTCAGTTTCAATAGGGCCTTCGCCGCTGTCGGCGCTCGGGCCCTAATAATTCCTTCAGTTTCAATAGGGCCTTCGCCGCTGTCGGCGCTCGGGCCCTAATAATAACTAGAACTGCAAGCAGTTATGACGGAGTCCTAGCTTCCCCAGAGTTGCCCCAGAGGAACAGCAGAATCTGCAAGTCAAACCTAAAGCGCAATATTGCAAGCCTGAGCTCCAAGGTCTGTAGTAAATTGAAAATGCAGGCTTCCCATTTATATTCATTTTATACATCCATTCTAACAGGCCACGTCCATTGTGACCAATCAGTACAACATTGTAGGCGTGGCCTCAGGAGTGGACCTAGATCGTACCCTTCAAGTTTCGTAAAAATCGCACGCACCATTCATGAGAAATAAACTTTTTGTATTTGTAACGCCCCCTATTGGCCAATTTTAGCCGATAGAAAAAATAATCAATCCCAGGCCAGTGTGGAGATTTAATCTCTCCACCTAGACTTGGGTCTTCCCCAAGGTCTCCTCCCAGCTGGACGGGCCTGGAACATCTCCCTAGGGAGGCGCCCAGGGGGCATCCTTACCTGGATGCCTGAACTTCCTTTCGACGCAAAGGAGCAGTGGCTGTACTCCAAGTTCCTCACGGATGACTGAGCTTCTCACCCTATCTCTAAGGGAGAAGCCAGCCACTCTCCTGAGAAAACCCATTTTGGCTGCTTGTATCTGTGATGTAGTTCTTTGGGTCATGACCAAGCCTTCATGGCCATAGGTGAGGGTAGGAACAAAAATTGACAGGTAGATCGAGAGCTTTGCCTTCCGGCTCAGCTTTTTTTTCATTCAGTAAAGCAAATGTTACTGCAACAGCTGCTCCGATTCACAGGCCGATGATGCCATCGGGGCCCCATTATCTGCAAAAAGCAGCAATGAGATCCCCAGCCCACTGAACTACAACCCCTTACTTCCATGAATACCCCTCAATATCCTGTCCATGATTATCACAAACAGGAAAGGTGACAGCTCTGGCGGAGGACAACCCCCACCTGAAACGACTCCGACTTACTACCGAGAACCCGGACACAGCTCTCACTTTGGACGTACAGAAATTGGATAGCCCTGAGAAGGGACCACCTCACCCCATACTCCTGCAGCCCCTTTCACAGTATCTCCCAGTGGACCCAGTCATACAATACATCAATCCCAGGGGCTTTGCTACTGTGGAGTTTTTTGACTACCTCAGTGACTTCCACCAGGAAAATTGACAACAATCCCCCATCAGCCTTCAGCTCAAAATCCTCACCTACAAATCCCTCCATACCCTTGGCCCACACTATTTTTCCGACGTCCTCCATCCGTACACCCCACCCTGAAACCTACGGTCCTCAGACGCTGGCCTGCTCTCCATTCCCCACACCAGACTCGGTGCCTTCGGAGAAAGATTCTTCAGTGTTGCAGCCCTGACCGATTAGAAAACCTTTCAAATATCACCTGTTCACCACAGCCTACATCGTCCCTTAGCTCTGTTCCCCAAATTGTTATTCATCTCTGTCTCCTGTCTCAGTGTGTTGTATGTACAGTTAATTCTCTAATCTGTCCTTGGGTTATTACTTATTTAGGACCAGAGTGTTTTATAACTTTTTTTTTTTTTTAAATGTTGCAATGCAGCAAATAAATACATTTTAATTGTGATGTCTTCTGTCCTATTCTAAATTAAGGTGGTTTGGTGTTTGCAAAGCCAATGAGAGAAAGAAGGTATGTGACGATGCTGGACCCTTTCCATGCCAAGTATGGAAAAGTACTAACAGCTGGAATCTGCTTGGTTTCACTTTCTCTTGATGTGCTCTGGGTGCCCACAACACTAATTGGTTTAGGTATGTTATACATAAATAAGCTCTTAACTTATACTTTGTTTACAATTCCTTTGTCTGTTAACACATTCCTTTATATGTTAAATGAAATAAATGTATACTTGGATATAAATTCTGACCTACACTGTGTAGATATGACTTACTTCAATGAATATAAAATGTCACTGATACAATATGTCTGACAGGAGGAACCATGAGTGTGGTCTTGGATTTGCCCTTCCCTGCGTGCATTTGGATCTCTGCTGCTGTCGCCATTACCTACACACTGCTGGGAGGTCTCTACTCTGTGGCCTACACAGATATTATACAGCTTGTGCTCATATTCTTCAGCTTGGTGAGTTTGATATACTTTTAGATTTTTGTTTTAGGTTATTTCTAAGGTAATAGTCCAGGAATAAAAAAAGGACGTCTTTAAAAGTTTTTTGTGTTAAAATATTACCATTTCTATTTGTCTCTGCAGTGGATCTGTGTTCCCTTTGTTTTGATGAGCTCTTACTCCTTGGACATTAGCCAGACACTGATGAACAACACCTTGCACGCTCCCTGGATTGGTACACCAGGGCTGAAAAAGACCTGGATAATGATTGATGATTTCTTATTCTTCGTAAGAAAGCAACAATATGGCTGAAATCAAATGCAATTAATTCTCTTGATAGATGCTGTATCTTCAGTGTGAAGGAAAAATGTTGCAGCATTTATGCTCATGAGGAATTAACTGACTAATTGTTTTCCTTTAAGGCACTAGGGAGTATGGGATATCAGGCTTTCCACCAGAGGACTTTGTCGGCATCTTCAACATCCACAGCTAAGGTCACTTGCTTTGTCTCTGCTGTCATCTTGCCTGTATTTGGGATTCCTTCTATACTGCTTGGGGCAGTCGCTGCATCCACAGGTATGAATGAATGAATGAATGAATAGGTACTACAAATAAGTAGTAAGGAAGGACAGACTGGAGCGAGAGCAAGAGAGACAGACATACAGACAGACAGACAGACAGACAGACAGACAGAAATAGACTGTGTGCTTACTTAAGTATGCTAAGACATTCATACACTAGGCAAAATGATTCTCTGCAAGATCTTCTCTATTTTCCCGCTTCTGTGCATAAGTTCTATGTTTTGTTTTGTTCCAGGCTTTATGTACTGTATATAATAAGATATGGCAAATATGTAGTTATTGAAAAGCCATTTGATTACAGTATATCACTATCCTGCAACATTCCTAGGCAAGGCAAGGCAATTTTATTTATATAGCACATTTCAGCAGCAGGGCAATTCAAAGTGCTTTACATAAAACATTAAACATTAAAAAGCAAATTTAGAAATTATAAGAAATTAAAGAAAGGCAACATCAAAAAGAAAGGTCTTCAGCCTTGATTTAAAAGAACTGAGAGTTGCGGCGGACCTGCAGTTTTCTGGAAGTTTGTTCCAGATATGCGGAGCATTAAAACTGAACGCTGCTTCCCCTTGTTTAGTTCTGACTCTGAGGACAGCAAGCAGACCTGTCCCAGATGACCTGAGAGGTCTGGGTGGTTCGTAGTGCAAGGCAAGGCAAGGCAAGGCAGCTTTATTTGTATAGCACATTTAAAAAAAAAAAAAAAAAAAATTTCTCCGACCACAGGTCCTTTTGGCTCAGTAGTTCTACTTTTCACTACGATGTAGCCGTCGCTACAAAGCTTAGTTTAATCTCGGTAAACCTTGCTAAATCCGGAACAGTTCACAGTCTGTCTCTTGATAAGTTAAATATCTGACAAGTTCACAGACGTTGTCTTTCTTATTAACCTAGTTCACAGACTAAATCTGACCAGTTCACAGACGTGGTCCTTCTATGGATAATCTATTGTCACACCCGTATTTTTTGAGAGATAATATTTCAGAAATATATCCGTTATCTGTTTTTTAGAGGCTTTCGCATAGCTCTCATAGCCGGAGGAAATTTTTTTCTCTTCCTCCTCTAAATCCTGTTTTTAATCTATGTCACACCCGTGTTGGAGAAATTCTCAGAAATATGTCCGTTATCTGTTCAAAAATACCACTAGATAAAAGACAAGAATAAAATTGACAGTGCAGTATAAGAAATTAAATAACTGAGAGATAAAATACGTGAATAAAAGTTACAGTGCAGTATAATAAATTAAACATTAAAGAGCAGTTATAGAATGTCATACAGTGTCATCAAAGCAACTTCAGTATAACAAATGAACAGTTATTTAAAGAACGGCAACATCAAAAAGATAGGTCTTTAGCTTTGATTTAAAAGAACTGAGAGTTGCTGCGGACCTGCAGTTTTCTGGGAGTTTGTTCCAGATATGTGGAGCATAAAAACTGAACCCCGCTTCCCCCTGTTTAGTTCTGACTCTGGGGACAACAAGTAGACCTGTCCCAGAAGACTGAGAGGTCTGGGTGGTTCATACTGTAGCAGCAGATCAGAAATGTATTTTGGCCCTAAACCGTTTAGCGATTTATAAACCAGCGTTAGTATTTTGAAATCAATTCTTTGAGGCACTGGAAGCCAGTGTAGAGACTACAGTACTGGAGTGATGTGATCCACTCTTTTGGTCATAGTGAGGACTCGAGCAGCAGCGTTCTGAATCAGCTGCAGCTGTCTGATTGATTTTTTAGGGAGACCTGTAAAGACTCCGTTACAGTAGTCTAGTCTACTGAAGATAAAAGCATGGACAAATTTTTCCAAAACCTGCTGAGACATAAGTCCTTTAACCCTTGATATATTTTTAAGGTGGTAATAGGCTGACTTTGTAGTTGTCTTAATGTGGCTGTTAAAATTCAGGTCTGAGTCCATGACTACACCAAGATTTCTGGCTTTGTCTGTTGTTTTTAACATTGTCGTTTGAAGCTGAGTGCTGACTTTTAATCCTTCCTCTTTTGCTCCAAAAACAACCACCACAGTTTATTCTTCATTTCATTTAAGAAAATTCTGGCACATCCAGTCGTTAATTTGTTCAATGCACTTAGTCAGTTTTTGTATTGGACTATAGTCCCCCAGGCATTAAAGTGCCCATATTATAAGGTGACCAGATTTCTGAGACAAAATCCGGGGACATTTTCAGCTCAGAAGCGTAAATACCTTCAAAATAGGTAATGTTTTTATCTTTGTAAACTCAAAACGGGGACACTGCCCCAGGGGCGTCACTAGACCTAGAGCTGCACTGGGGCACAAGCCCCCCTATGGGGGTCCATGGGCATGCTCACCCTGTTTAAATGCATCAATCTGGTGCACTTTGAAAACAAATTCAGACAAGCAGGAGGGGGGGGGTTCTATTTGTGGAGTAGTTTTGGAGACATGCCTCTTTGTAATTATGACATATATTAAAAAAAACTTTGTGATGTAGTACAACCAGCAGAACACTAATTCACATTCAGGTGAATTTTTGAGGGAGTTATTTCTACCTTTTTCTGAATCAGTTTATGCTGGACATATATTTATGTAAAGGGAAACATAGGGGATCATTAAAAAAATAAAAACATAATGGAATATATTGCAATAAGGCTCTGAGGCATTCTGTATTGCTTTCAACTATTTATTCTCTGGCAGATCGACTTTTCTGAGTCAGAATACATGCAGCCTAGGCATCATTTACTCCTCCCTCCTCTTTTGCATCTTTTGTTGGGGAAGTAACCTCCTTAAATGTGCATATACAATTATTCACCTTAATGATACATTAATTAATTTTAATGAATTAATAAACTCCTGGACTGTAATATTTCAGATGTGTTTTGAGCAAGATTTTTGCTCATGTCTAAAACTTTTGCACATTCAAAAATATATCTGTGTTCTCTGTGATTTGGAGGAGTTGTGATATTTTGATACAGCCACTATATTTCAGAAAATAATCTACCTGCACCATAGTCTGCTGTGCATTACGTGATTGTTTAGCTAGGGAAGTGGCTGTACGCTGCTCTACATCGAAGGTGGAAAACCGAAACTACTGCAGAAATACACAGAGCACAAACGCGACACATCTGCCGCAGCATGCCCACAGCAGAGCGCGTCCTTTATAAACCTTAGACTCTGTCTGTTAACGTTACCGATAGACTTCCAAACATGATGAGGAAAAAAAGAGGTGTTATACGTTATAAACCGACAAGGGCTATGCCATTTGGGGAGGGTCCACTCACTGATCCCCCTATATTTCTGAAAGTCCTAGACATGGTTGTGACCTGCACTTTGTTAGTGCTTTCTGATTAGCTTGTGTTTGTATTGAAATAAGAGGCTGCTGCAGCCCGCCGTACGGGTTGAGCAGAGGCTGCACAGTTTGACCAGCAGGCAGCGGCCACACACCAGGGTTAGAGCTGCTAAGAATTTGCAATGTATAACTATTATGAGACCGGCCCTCTCGGCCTCGAAACACTACGGGCCCACCGGGAAAAGTCCCAACTCTCCTGATTGCCACTCTGTCTCTGGTCCTCCAGGTTATTGTGGTTGATCGTATGAAATTGCAACATGGTCTCACGGCAGTTCGTGAAATTGTCACGTTATTTTTAATCTATTGATTCGTGT
Organism: Sander lucioperca; assembly: GCF_008315115.2. Taxonomy (NCBI): domain Eukaryota; kingdom Metazoa; phylum Chordata; class Actinopteri; order Perciformes; family Percidae; genus Sander; species Sander lucioperca. The sequence continues at coordinate 5,330,176 of NC_050187.1, forward strand.
ACAACAACACGTTAATCAATTTTTTTTCGTGATGGCCAGCACAAAATGGTCTATACGGAGATTAACGGGGAAAGCAAACGTCACACCCGGGGACACGGCCACGGGGGACACGTGACAATTTATGGGATGGCGTTTAGGTTGGGTTTAGGAAAAAAACAACGGAGAAAGGACGCCTCACACGCCAGGAAATGGCCGTATAAATTAATAAATTAATAAATTAAATTAATGTTTACATTGCTTAGTTGATAGTAGGCTCTTCTCAGCATACCTCAAACAGATAATGTGACTATTTTTCAGTGTTTCCTTCTTGTGTGTCTATGCCTCAGACTGGAACCTGACTTCCTATGGTTCTCCATCTCCATATGAACGAGGGGAATCAGCTCTAGTTCTGCCCCTGACCCTGCAGCACCTCACCCCGTCCTTCATCTCCATCATCGGTATTGGATGTGTGGCTGCTGCCGTGATGTCATCGGCTGACTCTGCTTTGCTTTCTGCAGCTTCTGTCTTCACCTCCAACATACACAAGAACATCCTGAGGCCTCAGGTGAAAAATTCATTTGTTCTTTTAGTTTGGTACACCGCATCAAAGAAAGCTACCTAAAGCACTGCTTGTTATTGTGAAGGTTTGACGTTCCTTTTGAAAGGTAAATGGATTGCACCATTCACCCCATTCACACACACACATTCATACACTATTAGCCGAGGCTACCATACAAGATCGCACCTGCTCCTAAGATAAACATTCACGCACATATGAGGTTCACTGTCAGTGTCAGTATCTTGCCCAAGGACACTTCGACAAGTAGACTGCAGGGGCCAGGGATCGAAACGGCAATCTTCCGATTGGTGGATGACCGCTCCAGCTCCTGAGCCACAAAATAGAAGGAATGGAGTAAAGGACAGTATCAATTGAATAAAGTGGCATTATAGAGAAACAAACTAGGAAGAGGAGTGAATAGATAAGGAAGCAGTTAAAGAGTTATTTAAAGCAGGACAGTCTAAATTATCTGCTGTTTACCTGTTTTTCTTCCTCTCTACTTTTTTTCTACAGGCATCAGACAGAGAGACTCAGTGGGTGATCCGTGCTTCTGTCTTGGTAGTGGGCTTAGTTGGTACATCACTGACCCACCTGGACAACAGCATCTTATTGTTCTGGTTCATTGGTGGTGAAGTGGCCTATGTCATAGTCTTCCCTCAACTCGTCTGCGTCCTCTTCTTCAACATCTCCAATGGTTACGGGGCTGTTATGGGTTTCCTGGTGGGAACTGTGTTAAGACTTCTCAGTGGAGACCCATCACTAGGGTTAACACCAGTCATTCACTTCCCAGGATGCACTCTTGAGGACGGTGTTTATGTCCAGTACTCTCCAGTTAAGACCATCTCCATGCTGTCTGCCGTTGCTGCCATCTTGTATTTCTCCTACCTTGCTTCTGTGCTCTTCAAAAAAGGCCTGCTTCCTGAGAAGTGGGATGTGTTCAAAGTGAAAGTCCAGCACTCACCACAACCACTGACTCCAACAGATGGCGACACAGAACAGAAAGAGAATGAGAATTTAAATAGAAACAACTGCCAGACTGAGACATTGGAGCCAATGATTAGCACAAACTGTTAGCATTATTGTGTGTAGTAGTATCAGGTTTTTTAAGCATAATATAGATTAGTAAATAACATAGACTGTAAAAAAAACAAAATGATAAAAAAGATGTATGATGTGTCTCCACTTCCTCCCACTGTACAAAAGTGAAATATTCCGGATACAGGGTGGCCATCTTGTAATTTTGGAGCATGCGCAGTAGTGATCGGGTAGTGGAGCCACGGAATTCAAGTCCTGTCCATACACCCTTCAAATCAATTGTGTCAATCTCAACTGTTAATTGTGACCGTTGTCCCTGTTGTTATAGCATCAAATAACTAATAAAAACAAAATTTTCGCTTAACGTGACTCGCAACGCGGCACACAACAAATCTGTCCAATCTGAGTTTTCTGTTGCACGACTAAAACAACATTTGAACGTACCAAAAAAAGTTCCTTCCCACAGCTATTTTGCAGCAGAACTGTGGCTCCGCTCAGCGCTTAGCACCTTCTAAGACAATTGTGATTGGTTGCCACTCACAATATCCAAAAGATGCAGCCCTACTGTATCTCTGGTGACATCCCTACAGTCAAGATCATGTTTTTAATATATAAGCATAATCCAACCCATCCTTCTGTACTGTTTCCCGCTTCTACAAAATGCTCACCATTTCTAACAAAAACAAACTCACCAAGATCACACACGTCACCTCCAAAATGATCAGCTCCCCTACACCCAATATCTCAGACCTAAACGATAGAGCCATCATACACCTTGCCCTCACCATTGTCAATGACACCAATCACCCTCTATATCCACAACTTACATTACTGCCATCGGGTCGCAGATACAGGACTCTGAGGTGTGGAAGGACTCGCTTTGGCAGAGGTTTTGTTGCTTCAGCCATAGTATTGCTGAACAAACTATCTCTCTGACATTGTATAGATCCGGCGTCGCTGTTGTAAATGTGGTTGTTTCTAAGTGTCTATATACCTGTCTTTATGTTATCTGTTGATGTATTTGTCCGTGTATATTGCCATGTGCATGAAACAGACAGTGAAAACAAATTTAATTTCAAATATCTATCTATCTATATGAAGATATTAGGTATACAAGATGTTCAATACTAATACTACTAATCATCCATTGATGCCAGCTCAATGACTTGTTGCTATTAAACTCCTGTTTAACTATTTGTATGATTGCTACTTTATTATCTTGCAATTAATGTTATTTAATTGGATAAAAAATAATATTGATGAACACCTCCTACAGATATTGTGATTTAGTGGATAGTGGGACACTTTAAATTGTGTTTTTAACATCTTTCTTTGTATCTAAGGAAGGATAAAGTCAGGGGAAACTGGACTTGGTAAGGTTTTTGAAGATGTTTCGTCCCTTATCCCTCTTCCAAAACGTCTTCAAGAACCATAACCAAGTCCAGTTGCCCTTGACTTTAACGTTCCTTTGATACTGGATGACTGAGAACATTCACAGACATCTCTTTTTAGTTTCTTAAAAATAATTTCCAGCAGCCATTCCCAGAACTCCATCACGTTACAACAAAACAACCCTGGAGTAAAATGTTATACAACGGACAAACCCTAGTTCAAACAAACCCTAGTGTTGTTATTGACACACCAAAGGCACCTAACCAAGCGTCCATATTTTACACCATGGGAGTGAGAATGTGTTGTCACTTCCCCCATCTTTCTTGTGAAGCGATTGAGATTAGACTTTGAACTAGGGTTTATGCCATGTATAACATTTTACAAATCTAAACAAGCTTTATCTAAACGCGCTGGGTCAGGACTATTGTTGTCACTTTTGACGCAGTTGGGTTTAGGAAAAGATCGTGGATGGGGTTACAAAATTAACTTTCATGTGACATACAGGACATTAACCCCGTTCTCCTGGGTGAAAGTCCTGTGTTGTTTGACCCATCTACCACCCAAACCAACCTCCCTATGCAGAATTTCGGGCTTTCATACTCTTACTTACTCTTAGTATTCTTAATACTATGTCATCTTCATGCACTACTGAGCTGCTGCTCTGCCCGGTGCGTTCCATACACACGCCAAGTGTCCGTATTTTACGAGTTGGGAGGGAGAATGGGTTGGAACTGAGGACACAAGTCTGAATAAGACTGAAGCCACATACCTTTCTGCCTTGGATTAAAATTGTGTGTTTGTTGTAACCAAAATGTTCACTTGGTCCTAAACATGAGCTCAGACTGGTAAAATTTGTCCAGTCTTATCTCAGTGTAAGGTACAGTGCTTTATAATCAACCTATTATTTTTACTTCTGTAATTCTCTATCTGCCAGGCTCCAGAGATAACCAAGGGCATATTGAATAGTAAAGAGACTAACAGGATTATGGATGCAAATTGAAGAAGAAAACATAATATAAAAGAAAAGAAACAATTGGAGGAAAACTGTCAGTTGGTCCTTGAGAGTCTACTGCTCCAAAAGTTACTCCGTTAAAAGATCAGATGCTGTATGGGATCACATGACATCACATTGTTGTGTCTGGAAATTAAACGACTCTCATCCAAGAATCATTTTTGAAAACAGAGTTGACCTTCCACTACTCTTAACTTTTCCGTTCACACTTGGACAGCCCAGTTAGAGGTGGAAGATTAAAAGGAGGCAGCAAGTAAAGGGAAGACGGAAGGAGCAAAGAAAGGAGAAACTTTCATTGTGTTTATATTCTGATACTATTACGTTAAATGTTGCCTGAAGGTCTACAAAAGTACTGTTTACATTTGAAATCCTGCTTTATTTTGGATAACTGTCTTCTCAGTGGGGACAGAAAACATGTCATACCATGGCACAGAATGTCTATTTTAAAATGGTTCATATAAAATTAGCATTAGTTCCCAGTTTAGGTAAAGAAATATTTTACCCATGTATTGTACAGTACTCGACAGTTATACTGTTTAATGTAATATATTTTATGAACATTATAACAATATATCTATACACATCACACTGCATTGGGATTACATTTTTGTAGTTTTATTTGAATATTCATTACACCTTGCTGCCAATTTGTCCCAGTGGCCAGCGCACAACAAAAAACATCTGAACGCAAACGAAAGTCAATTATAACACCTTGTGATTTTCTTTTTAAGCAGATTAAATCATTTTAAAACTCAGAAAACTTAATGTGCATGAAAAATGAGCCGCACAAAGCAAGCCAATCAGAAAGATTAAAATAATTTTAGCCATACATTGTGGGCGATCAACTTTAACTGAAATGAATGGGCACTTTCTTGGAATACAGTATTTACTTTTGATGATACATTGTGGATGCAAACATCTCCAGAGTGATGTACTTTGAGCTCTTTACTATATTGATGCACAGACTGTATAAGTGAAGAAAAGGAAAACATCTCTGTCGCCCCCTGGTGGCTCGCTGCAGTAAAGGTCATAAACCTTGCCCCCTCTATGTTAGTCGATGGGACATGGGCCAAACTAAAAACATCAAAGTACACTTCAAATACATTTTTCCCAAAGATTGTTTCTGTCATTTTAGGTAGCTCTTATGATGCTGATGTTTGTTCAAGTGTACTGATGAGCGATGTGACAGTTATCGAGGCTTCGTATCACTTTAAAAGCCAACTCCCTTTATACCTGTCACCCTCTCGTACGGCAGGGGTGGAGAGAAAAGAGAAAAAGTCTTCCAAAAAGGCACAAAAGATTGATGAGGGTTTTTGTTCCCTAGCTCAAGACAAGCTCAGGTATTTTTATTTTAGTTGAAGCAGAAAGTCAAAAAAGCAAGCTAAACTGAAAGAAAATGAAAAAATGAAAATGAAAAAATGCACTACGTCCCTAACAAAGTAAATGCTGAGCTGTTAAACTCCTTGCGTCCGAAGCACAAAATGCCCCCAAAAGTTCTGTGTCTGTCTGCGAGTCACCCCTATATATTACATACATTGACTGGTTCACTCCCCCAGGTGCAGCAAGGGTTGTCTCACCACTCTGAACAAGAAAAATCCTAAAGTCCTGTTTGATACAATATCTAAGATTGTCTCTCCCCCCGCTCCCCAAGTGCCTGTATACTCAAAGTCTGATTGCAATAGGTTTTTACATGCTTTTGTAAACAAGGTGCAAGAAATTAGAACTACTATTAACCCATCTCTTGATATCTTATCCTGTGGGCCAGTAGTCTCATACTCCTGGGATACTTTTTCACCTATCACTCGAGATGATATTAAGGGCCTGTTAAGTAAAGTGAAACCATCTTCAAGTCCGCTCGATGTATTGCCGACTTCATTGCTATTAAATGTGTTTGAATTAGTTGGACCGTATGTTGTTAAAATGATTAACCTTTCCCTTTTAACCGGTTCTGTGTCAAGCCATTTTAAACAAGCAGTTGTTAGTCCCATACTGAAGAAACCTAATTTGGACTCTTCTGAACCAACTAACTACAGGCCTATATCTAAACTGCCTTTCTTATCTAAAATACTTGAGAAAGTGGTGGCGGGCCAGCTGACTACATTTCTTGATGGAAAAAATTTGCTTGACAAATTTCAGTCAGGTTTTCGTAAATGTCATTCAACTGAGACTGCGCTTCTTAAAGTATCAAATGACATTCTGATGGCTGCTGACTCTGGACAGTACACTGTGTTGATTTTACTTGACCTGTCGTCTGCATTTGATACATTGGACCATACAGTATTGTTAAATCGGTTACAGAATGAAATGGGATTTTCTGGGACTGTTCTTAAATGGTTCACCTCTTACCTGAGTGATAGATCATTTTGTGTGTCTGTTAACAACATCTTGTCAGAAATGACCCCTTTGTCATACGGAGTTCCTCAGGGTTCGGTTTTAGGTCCTCTTTTGTTTCTATTGTATGTTAGCCCTCTTAGTGAAATAATCCGTAATTTTAATAATGTGTCTTACCACTTTTACGCTGATGACATTCAGTTGTACTGCTCATTCAAAGAATCAGAGTTTGGTAAATTAGCTGATTTATTGGAATGTCTGTCAAGCATTAAGACTTGGTTGTACAACAATTATCTACAACTGAATACAAAAAAGACTGAAACATTGATCATTGCTCCAGAACATATACTACCCCAAATCAAACTACACCTCTGTTCCCTGGACTCCTCCTTCCAGCTGAGCCTAAGAAACCTTGGTGTTTTGTTCGACCAATCGATGTCTTTGGATGGTCATTCTAGACAGTTGGTCAGAAATTGTTTTTATCATTTGAGAAATATCTCTAAATTGAGAAAAATACTTCCCAAAGCTACCATGGAGATGATCATTCATGCTTTTATTTCGTCACGGTTAGATTACTGTAATTCTCTTTTTACTTGTTTTAATAAATCTTCGTTGAGCCGCCTTCAATTGGTGCAAAATGCAGCAGCCAGGCTTTTAACAGGAACAAACAGAAGGGCACACATCACCCCGATTTTGTTTACTCTCCACTGGCTTCCAGTAAAATACAGAATTGACTATAAAATTCTAGTGTTAACTTTTAGAGCACTACATGGACAGACGCCGAAATACATTGCTGATTTGTTGACCCCTTACTCCTCTTTCCGCACGCTTCGTTCCTCAGGTCAAAATCTCCTGATGGTCCCAAAAACCCGCCTTAAAACTCGGGGAGACCGCTCCTTTCAGGCAGTTGCTCCCAAACTGTGGAATGCCCTGCCCCTTTCGCTGCGTGCGACCGATTCTATCGTTTATTTTACAAAACAGCTAAAGACACTCCTATTCCGACAAGCTTTCACTTGAATGAGATATCATTGTTTTTATGTTTGTATGTTTATTTTATATTATTTTTTTTTAAATTGTTAATCTTGCTGCATGTAAAGCACTTTGTGACTCTGTCTGTGATAGGTGCTATATAAATAAAGTTTACTTACTTACTTACTTACCACTTCATATGACCTTATAGGGTAACATCATTTAATGCAAATACAGGTTAGAAGGCAGGAAGTTTCACATGTGAGCATGTTTCATATCTATGCATTACACAACCAACAGCCTTATACATTACACAGGCTAGCTATAATACTTTTAAATCATATATGACTGCCTGACTCCCCTCTCCAAGCAAAAGCAGGACAACATTAATTACGAGTGCATATGTTTTACATCATGTCCCCACTACTCTCTCTCATACATGAACTCAGTGCTCCACACATGAACTTCTGCATCAGCTGCAGTTCTCATATTCCGGCAGATATTCACAAAGCAATCCACACTATCATCATTCTAAGTATGTTTCTAAGCAAGTAGTTATATAGTAATATTAGCAACATAGTTTTCAGCATGATTACATTCCTAAGTAGAACCATAGTTTATACATTTCTAAAGCAGTAATATATTTATAGCTGTTTTTGGGGTGGCAGTAGCTCAGTCCGTAGGGAGTTGGGTTGGTAACCGGAGGGTCGCTGCATAAAGTCCCAGTACGGACCAAAGTACAGAGTGTGGGTTGGTAGCTGGAGAGATGCCAGTTCACCTCCTGGGCACTGCCAGGTGCTTTTGAGCAAGGCACCGTACCCCCCCGACCGCTCAGGGCACTGGCAGCCAACTCACTCTGACATCTCTCCATTTGTGCATGAATAGGTCCTGAGCATGTGTGTGTATTTCAGGCCTATGTGTAGTAATTTCTAACAAACAGTGTAAATTGTAATTTCCCCACTGGGGATCAATAAACAGTATAAATTAAAATACAGCTGTTTTTCGGGGTTTTCAACTGAACGTCCGTTCAACAGTACAAGGTTTTTATTAGTTATGTGATGCTATAAAAACAGTGTGAAACGTCATGATTAACAGCTGGGATTGACTCGTGATTGGTTTAGCGGGTGTATGGGCGGGACTTTAATACCGCATCTCCACTGCCGTATCACTGCACAGACTCCAAAATTTCCCAACTTTCAAAATGGTGGCACCTGTATCCTGGATATTGTGGCTTCACTTTTGTACAGTGGGAGGAAGTGGAGATGCGTCGTCCATCTATTTTTAACAGAGCTTCTTGTGATGTGTTAAACACTGATTCTATCACTATAGCGTTACAGCGTTTCTTACCAGAAGCTCTGAAAAAAACATGTTTCTCTGCAAGAATCATTTGATGTAAAAGCCTCTTAAAATGCATTGCAGTAGTTTCACAACAGAAGCTCTTAATGTTTATATGAAGTGATTGTTGTTTTAGCCTCCACATAGCATTTTAAAATGTGTACACCCTGTTTCTGTCACTTAAACAGCCTTACAGTAATTTCTTAGCAGAGGTTCCTATACACATATCTCTGTGCGCGAAAGATGTTTTTGGCCTCCACAGAGCTTCTTGTGATGTGTTAAACACTGATTCTATCACTATAGCGTTACAGCGTTTCTTACCAGAAGCTCTGAAAAAAACATGTTTCTCTGCAAGAATCATTTGATGTAAAAGCCTCTTAAAATGCATTGCAGTAGTTTTCAGCAGAAGCTCTTACAATGTTTATATGAAGTGATTGTTGTTTTAGCCTCCACATAGCATTTTAAAATGTGTACACCCTGTTTCTGTCACTTAAACAGCTTACAGTAATTTCTTAGCAGAGGTTCCTATACACATATCTCTGTGCGCGAAAGATGTGTTTTGGCCTCCACAGAGCTTCTTGTGATGTGTTAAACACTGATTCTATCACTATAGCGTTACAGCGTTTCTTACCAGAAGCTCTGAAAAAAACATGTTTCTCTGCAAGAATCATTTGATGTAAAAGCCTCTTAAAATGCATTGCAGTATCTCACAGAAGCTCTTACATGTTTATATGAAGTGATTGTTTTTTTTAGCCTCTACATAGCATTTTAAAATGTGTACACCCTGTTTCTGTCACTTAAACAGCCTTACAGTAATTTCTTAGCAGAGGTTCCTATACACATATCTCTGTGCGCGAAAGATGTGTTTTGGCCTCCACAGAGCTTCTTGTGATGTGTTAAACACTGATTCTATCACTATAGCGTTACAGCGTTTCTTACCAGAAGCTCTGAAAAAAACATGTTTCTCTGCAAGAATCATTTGATGTAAAAGCCTCTTAAAATGCATTGCAGTAGTTTCACAACAGAAGCTCTTACAATGTTTATATGAAGTGATTGTTGTTTTAGCCTCCACATAGCATTTTAAAATGTGTACACCCTGTTTCTGTCACTTAAACAGCCTTACAGTAATTTCTTAGCAGAGGTTCCTATACACATATCTCTGTGCGCGAAAGATGTGTTTTGGCCTCCACAGAGCTTCTTGTGATGTGTTAAACACTGATTCTATCACTATAGCGTTACAGCGTTTCTTACCAGAAGCTCTGAAAAAAACATGTTTCTCTGCAAGAATCATTTGATGTAAAAGCCTCTTAAAATGCATTGCAGTAGTTTCACAACAGAAGCTCTTACAATGTTTATATGAAGTGATTGTTGTTTTAGCCTCCACATAGCATTTTAAAATGTGTACACCCTGTTTCTGTCACTTAAACAGCCTTACAGTAATTTCTTAGCAGAGGTTCCTATACACATATCTCTGTGCGCGAAAGATGTGTTTTGGCCTCCACAGAGCTTCTTGTGATGTGTTAAACACTGATTCTATCACTATAGCGTTACAGCGTTTCTTACCAGAAGCTCTGAAAAAAACATGTTTCTCTGCAAGAATCATTTGATGTAAAAGCCTCTTAAAATGCATTGCAGTAGTTTCACAACAGAAGCTCTTACAATGTTTATATGAAGTGATTGTTGTTTTAGCCTCCACATAGCATTTTAAAATGTGTACACCCTGTTTCTGTCACTTAAACAGCCTTACAGTAATTTCTTAGCAGAGGTTCCTATACACATATCTCTGTGCGCGAAAGATGTGTTTTGGCCTCCACAGAGCTTCTTGTGATGTGTTAAACACTGATTCTATCACTATAGCGTTACAGCGTTTCTTACCAGAAGCTCTGAAAAAAACATGTTTCTCTGCAAGAATCATTTGATGTAAAAGCCTCTTAAAATGCATTGCAGTAGTTTCACAACAGAAGCTCTTACAATGTTTATATGAAGTGATTGTTGTTTTAGCCTCCACATAGCATTTTAAAATGTGTACACCCTGTTTCTGTCACTTAAACAGCCTTACAGTAATTTCTTAGCAGAGGTTCCTATACACATATCTCTGTGCGCGAAAGATGTGTTTTGGCCTCCACAGAGCTTCTTGTGATGTGTTAAACACTGATTCTATCACTATAGCGTTACAGCGTTTCTTACCAGAAGCTCTGAAAAAAACATGTTTCTCTGCAAGAATCATTTGATGTAAAAGCCTCTTAAAATGCATTGCAGTAGTTTCACAACAGAAGCTCTTACAATGTTTATATGAAGTGATTGTTGTTTTAGCCTCCACATAGCATTTTAAAATGTGTACACCCTGTTTCTGTCACTTAAACAGCCTTACAGTAATTTCTTAGCAGAGGTTCCTATACACATATCTCTGTGCGCGAAAGATGTGTTTTGGCCTCCACAGAGCTTCTTGTGATGTGTTAAACACTGATTCTATCACTATAGCGTTACAGCGTTTCTTACCAGAAGCTCTGAAAAAAACATGTTTCTCTGCAAGAATCATTTGATGTAAAAGCCTCTTAAAATGCATTGCAGTAGTTTCACAACAGAAGCTCTTACAATGTTTATATGAAGTGATTGTTGTTTTAGCCTCCACATAGCATTTTAAAATGTGTACACCCTGTTTCTGTCACTTAAACAGCCTTACAGTAATTTCTTAGCAGAGGTTCCTATACACATATCTCTGTGCGCGAAAGATGTGTTTTGGCCTCCACAGAGCTTCTTGTGATGTGTTAAACACTGATTCTATCACTATAGCGTTACAGCGTTTCTTACCAGAAGCTCTGAAAAAAACATGTTTCTCTGCAAGAATCATTTGATGTAAAAGCCTCTTAAAATGCATTGCAGTAGTTTCACAACAGAAGCTCTTACAATGTTTATATGAAGTGATTGTTGTTTTAGCCTCCACATAGCATTTTAAAATGTGTACACCCTGTTTCTGTCACTTAAACAGCCTTACAGTAATTTCTTAGCAGAGGTTCCTATACACATATCTCTGTGCGCGAAAGATGTGTTTTGGCCTCCACAGAGCTTCTTGTGATGTGTTAAACACTGATTCTATCACTATAGCGTTACAGCGTTTCTTACCAGAAGCTCTGAAAAAAACATGTTTCTCTGCAAGAATCATTTGATGTAAAAGCCTCTTAAAATGCATTGCAGTAGTTTCACACAGAAGCTCTTACAATGTTTATATGAAGTGATTGTTGTTTTAGCCTCTACATAGCATTTTAAAATGTGTACACCCTGTTTCTGTCACTTAAACAGCCTTACAGTAATTTCTTAGCAGAGGTTCCTATACACATATCTCTGTGCGCGAAAGATGTGTTTTGGCCTCCACAGAGCTTCTTGTGATGTGTTAAACACTGATTCTATCACTATAGCGTTACAGCGTTTCTTACCAGAAGCTCTGAAAAAAACATGTTTCTCTGCAAGAATCATTTGATGTAAAAGCCTCTTAAAATGCATTGCAGTAGTTTCACAACAGAAGCTTTTACAAACTGTTTATATGAAGTGATTGTTGTTTTAGCCTCCACATAGCATTTTAAAATGTGTACACCCTGTTTCTGTCACTTAAACAGCCTTACAGTAATTTCTTAGCAGAGGTTCCTATACACATATCTCTGTGCGCGAAAGATGTGTTTTGGCCTCCACAGAGCTTCTTGTGATGTGTTAAACACTGATTCTATCACTATAGCGTTACAGCGTTTCTTACCAGAAGCTCTGAAAAAAACATGTTTCTCTGCAAGAATCATTTGATGTAAAAGCCTCTTAAAATGCATTGCAGTAGTTTCACAACAGAAGCTCTTACAATGTTTATATGAAGTGATTGTTGTTTTAGCCTCCACATAGCATTTTAAAATGTGTACACCCTGTTTCTGTCACTTAAACAGCCTTACAGTAATTTCTTAGCAGAGGTTCCTATACACATATCTCTGTGCGCGAAAGATGTGTTTTGGCCTCCACAGAGCTTCTTGTGATGTGTTAAACACTGATTCTATCACTATAGCGTTACAGCGTTTCTTACCAGAAGCTCTGAAAAAAACATGTTTCTCTGCAAGAATCATTTGATGTAAAAGCCTCTTAAAATGCATTGCAGTAGTTTCACAACAGAAGCTCTTACACATGTTTATATGAAGTGATTGTTGTTTTAGCCTCCACATAGCATTTTAAAATGTGTACACCCTGTTTCTGTCACTTAAACAGCCTTACAGTAATTTCTTAGCAGAGGTTCCTATACACATATCTCTGTGCGCGAAAGATGTGTTTTGGCCTCCACAGAGCTTCTTGTGATGTGTTAAACACTGATTCTATCACTATAGCGTTACAGCGTTTCTTACCAGAAGCTCTGAAAAAAACATGTTTCTCTGCAAGAATCATTTGATGTAAAAGCCTCTTAAAATGCATTGCAGTAGTTTCACAACAGAAGCTCTTACAATGTTTATATGAAGTGATTGTTGTTTTAGCCTCCACATAGCATTTTAAAATGTGTACACCCTGTTTCTGTCACTTAAACAGCCTTACAGTAATTTCTTAGCAGAGGTTCCTATACACATATCTCTGTGCGCGAAAGATGTGTTTTGGCCTCCACAGAGCTTCTTGTGATGTGTTAAACACTGATTCTATCACTATAGCGTTACAGCGTTTCTTACCAGAAGCTCTGAAAAAAACATGTTTCTCTGCAAGAATCATTTGATGTAAAAGCCTCTTAAAATGCATTGCAGTAGTTTCACAACAGAAGCTCTTACAATGTTTATATGAAGTGATTGTTGTTTTAGCCTCCACATAGCATTTTAAAATGTGTACACCCTGTTTCTGTCACTTAAACAGCCTTACAGTAATTTCTTAGCAGAGGTTCCTATACACATATCTCTGTGCGCGAAAGATGTGTTTTGGCCTCCACAGAGCTTCTTGTGATGTGTTAAACACTGATTCTATCACTATAGCGTTACAGCGTTTCTTACCAGAAGCTCTGAAAAAAACATGTTTCTCTGCAAGAATCATTTGATGTAAAAGCCTCTTAAAATGCATTGCAGTAGTTTCACAACAGAAGCTCTTACAATGTTTATATGAAGTGATTGTTGTTTTAGCCTCCACATAGCATTTTAAAATGTGTACACCCTGTTTCTGTCACTTAAACAGCCTTACAGTAATTTCTTAGCAGAGGTTCCTATACACATATCTCTGTGCGCGAAAGATGTGTTTTGGCCTCCACAGAGCTTCTTGTGATGTGTTAAACACTGATTCTATCACTATAGCGTTACAGCGTTTCTTACCAGAAGCTCTGAAAAAAACATGTTTCTCTGCAAGAATCATTTGATGTAAAAGCCTCTTAAAATGCATTGCAGTAGTTTCACAACAGAAGCTCTTACAATGTTTATATGAAGTGATTGTTGTTTTAGCCTCTACATAGCATTTTAAAATGTGTACACCCTGTTTCTGTCACTTAAACAGCCTTACAGTAATTTCTTAGCAGAGGTTCCTATACACATATCTCTGTGCGCGAAAGATGTGTTTTGGCCTCCACAGAGCTTCTTGTGATGTGTTAAACACTGATTCTATCACTATAGCGTTACAGCGTTTCTTACCAGAAGCTCTGAAAAAAACATGTTTCTCTGCAAGAATCATTTGATGTAAAAGCCTCTTAAAATGCATTGCAGTAGTTTCACAACAGAAGCTCTTACAATGTTTATATGAAGTGATTGTTGTTTTAGCCTCCACATAGCATTTTAAAATGTGTACACCCTGTTTCTGTCACTTAAACAGCCTTACAGTAATTTCTTAGCAGAGGTTCCTATACACATATCTCTGTGCGCGAAAGATGTGTTTTGGCCTCCACAGAGCTTCTTGTGATGTGTTAAACACTGATTCTATCACTATAGCGTTACAGCGTTTCTTACCAGAAGCTCTGAAAAAAACATGTTTCTCTGCAAGAATCATTTGATGTAAAAGCCTCTTAAAATGCATTGCAGTAGTTTCACAACAGAAGCTCTTACAATGTTTATATGAAGTGATTGTTGTTTTAGCCTCCACATAGCATTTTAAAATGTGTACACCCTGTTTCTGTCACTTAAACAGCCTTACAGTAATTTCTTAGCAGAGGTTCCTATACACATATCTCTGTGCGCGAAAGATGTGTTTTGGCCTCCACAGAGCTTCTTGTGATGTGTTAAACACTGATTCTATCACTATAGCGTTACAGCGTTTCTTACCAGAAGCTCTGAAAAAAACATGTTTCTCTGCAAGAATCATTTGATGTAAAAGCCTCTTAAAATGCATTGCAGTAGTTTCTCAGCAGACGCTTTTTAGAAACATGTTTATATGAAGTGATTGTTTTTTTAGCCTCTACATAGCATTTTAAAATGTGTACACCCTGTTTCTGTCAAACAGCTTTACAGTAATTTCTTAGCAGAGGTTCCTATACACATATCTCTGTGCGCGAAAGATGTGTTTTGGCCTCCACAGAGCTTCTTGTGATGTGTTAAACACTGATTCTATCACTATAGCGTTACAGCGTTTCTTACCAGAAGCTCTGAAAAAAACATGTTTCTCTGCAAGAATCATTTGATGTAAAAGCCTCTTAAAATGCATTGCAGTAGTTTCACAACAGAAGCTCTTACAATGTTTATATGAAGTGATTGTTGTTTTAGCCTCCACATAGCATTTTAAAATGTGTACACCCTGTTTCTGTCACTTAAACAGCCTTACAGTAATTTCTTAGCAGAGGTTCCTATACACATATCTCTGTGCGCGAAAGATGTGTTTTGGCCTCCACAGAGCTTCTTGTGATGTGTTAAACACTGATTCTATCACTATAGCGTTACAGCGTTTCTTACCAGAAGCTCTGAAAAAAACATGTTTCTCTGCAAGAATCATTTGATGTAAAAGCCTCTTAAAATGCATTGCAGTAGTTTCACAACAGAAGCTCTTACAATGTTTATATGAAGTGATTGTTGTTTTAGCCTCCACATAGCATTTTAAAATGTGTACACCCTGTTTCTGTCACTTAAACAGCCTTACAGTAATTTCTTAGCAGAGGTTCCTATACACATATCTCTGTGCGCGAAAGATGTGTTTTGGCCTCCACAGAGCTTCTTGTGATGTGTTAAACACTGATTCTATCACTATAGCGTTACAGCGTTTCTTACCAGAAGCTCTGAAAAAAACATGTTTCTCTGCAAGAATCATTTGATGTAAAAGCCTCTTAAAATGCATTGCAGTAGTTTCTCAGCAGACGCTTTTTAGAAACATGTTTATATGAAGTGATTGTTTTTTTAGCCTCTACATAGCATTTTAAAATGTGTACACCCTGTTTCTGTCACTTAAACAGCCTTACAGTAATTTCTTAGCAGAGGTTCCTATACACATATCTCTGTGCGCGAAAGATGTGTTTTGGCCTCCACAGAGCTTCTTGTGATGTGTTAAACACTGATTCTATCACTATAGCGTTACAGCGTTTCTTACCAGAAGCTCTGAAAAAAACATGTTTCTCTGCAAGAATCATTTGATGTAAAAGCCTCTTAAAATGCATTGCAGTAGTTTCACAACAGAAGCTCTTACAATGTTTATATGAAGTGATTGTTGTTTTAGCCTCCACATAGCATTTTAAAATGTGTACACCCTGTTTCTGTCACTTAAACAGCCTTACAGTAATTTCTTAGCAGAGGTTCCTATACACATATCTCTGTGCGCGAAAGATGTGTTTTGGCCTCCACAGAGCTTCTTGTGATGTGTTAAACACTGATTCTATCACTATAGCGTTACAGCGTTTCTTACCAGAAGCTCTGAAAAAAACATGTTTCTCTGCAAGAATCATTTGATGTAAAAGCCTCTTAAAATGCATTGCAGTAGTTTCACAACAGAAGCTCTTACAATGTTTATATGAAGTGATTGTTGTTTTAGCCTCCACATAGCATTTTAAAATGTGTACACCCTGTTTCTGTCACTTAAACAGCCTTACAGTAATTTCTTAGCAGAGGTTCCTATACACATATCTCTGTGCGCGAAAGATGTGTTTTGGCCTCCACAGAGCTTCTTGTGATGTGTTAAACACTGATTCTATCACTATAGCGTTACAGCGTTTCTTACCAGAAGCTCTGAAAAAAACATGTTTCTCTGCAAGAATCATTTGATGTAAAAGCCTCTTAAAATGCATTGCAGTAGTTTCACAACAGAAGCTCTTACAATGTTTATATGAAGTGATTGTTGTTTTAGCCTCTACATAGCATTTTAAAATGTGTACACCCTGTTTCTGTCACTTAAACAGCCTTACAGTAATTTCTTAGCAGAGGTTCCTATACACATATCTCTGTGCGCGAAAGATGTGTTTTGGCCTCCACAGAGCTTCTTGTGATGTGTTAAACACTGATTCTATCACTATAGCGTTACAGCGTTTCTTACCAGAAGCTCTGAAAAAAACATGTTTCTCTGCAAGAATCATTTGATGTAAAAGCCTCTTAAAATGCATTGCAGTAGTTTCTCAGCAGACGCTTTTTAGAAACATGTTTATATGAAGTGATTGTTTTTTTAGCCTCTACATAGCATTTTAAAATGTGTACACCCTGTTTCTGTCACTTAAACAGCCTTACAGTAATTTCTTAGCAGAGGTTCCTATACACATATCTCTGTGCGCGAAAGATGTGTTTTGGCCTCCACAGAGCTTCTTGTGATGTGTTAAACACTGATTCTATCACTATAGCGTTACAGCGTTTCTTACCAGAAGCTCTGAAAAAAACATGTTTCTCTGCAAGAATCATTTGATGTAAAAGCCTCTTAAAATGCATTGCAGTAGTTTCACAACAGAAGCTCTTACAATGTTTATATGAAGTGATTGTTGTTTTAGCCTCCACATAGCATTTTAAAATGTGTACACCCTGTTTCTGTCACTTAAACAGCCTTACAGTAATTTCTTAGCAGAGGTTCCTATACACATATCTCTGTGCGCGAAAGATGTGTTTTGGCCTCCACAGAGCTTCTTGTGATGTGTTAAACACTGATTCTATCACTATAGCGTTACAGCGTTTCTTACCAGAAGCTCTGAAAAAAACATGTTTCTCTGCAAGAATCATTTGATGTAAAAGCCTCTTAAAATGCATTGCAGTAGTTTCACACAGAAGCTCTTACAATGTTTATATGAAGTGATTGTTGTTTTAGCCTCTACATAGCATTTTAAAATGTGTACACCCTGTTTCTGTCACTTAAACAGCCTTACAGTAATTTCTTAGCAGAGGTTCCTATACACATATCTCTGTGCGCGAAAGATGTGTTTTGGCCTCCACAGAGCTTCTTGTGATGTGTTAAACACTGATTCTATCACTATAGCGTTACAGCGTTTCTTACCAGAAGCTCTGAAAAAAACATGTTTCTCTGCAAGAATCATTTGATGTAAAAGCCTCTTAAAATGCATTGCAGTAGTTTCACAGCAGACGCTCTTACAATGTTTATATGAAGTGATTGTTGTTTTAGCCTCTACATAGCATTTTAAAATGTGTACACCCTGTTTCTGTCACTTAAACAGCCTTACAGTAATTTCTTAGCAGAGGTTCCTATACACATATCTCTGTGCGCGAAAGATGTGTTTTGGCCTCCACAGAGCTTCTTGTGATGTGTTAAACACTGATTCTATCACTATAGCGTTACAGCGTTTCTTACCAGAAGCTCTGAAAAAAACATGTTTCTCTGCAAGAATCATTTGATGTAAAAGCCTCTTAAAATGCATTGCAGTAGTTTCACAACAGAAGCTCTTACAATGTTTATATGAAGTGATTGTTGTTTTAGCCTCCACATAGCATTTTAAAATGTGTACACCCTGTTTCTGTCACTTAAACAGCCTTACAGTAATTTCTTAGCAGAGGTTCCTATACACATATCTCTGTGCGCGAAAGATGTGTTTTGGCCTCCACAGAGCTTCTTGTGATGTGTTAAACACTGATTCTATCACTATAGCGTTACAGCGTTTCTTACCAGAAGCTCTGAAAAAAACATGTTTCTCTGCAAGAATCATTTGATGTAAAAGCCTCTTAAAATGCATTGCAGTAGTTTCTCAGCAGACGCTTTTTAGAAACATGTTTATATGAAGTGATTGTTTTTTTAGCCTCTACATAGCATTTTAAAATGTGTACACCCTGTTTCTGTCACTTAAACAGCCTTACAGTAATTTCTTAGCAGAGGTTCCTATACACATATCTCTGTGCGCGAAAGATGTGTTTTGGCCTCCACAGAGCTTCTTGTGATGTGTTAAACACTGATTCTATCACTATAGCGTTACAGCGTTTCTTACCAGAAGCTCTGAAAAAAACATGTTTCTCTGCAAGAATCATTTGATGTAAAAGCCTCTTAAAATGCATTGCAGTAGTTTCACAACAGAAGCTCTTACAATGTTTATATGAAGTGATTGTTGTTTTAGCCTCCACATAGCATTTTAAAATGTGTACACCCTGTTTCTGTCACTTAAACAGCCTTACAGTAATTTCTTAGCAGAGGTTCCTATACACATATCTCTGTGCGCGAAAGATGTGTTTTGGCCTCCACAGAGCTTCTTGTGATGTGTTAAACACTGATTCTATCACTATAGCGTTACAGCGTTTCTTACCAGAAGCTCTGAAAAAAACATGTTTCTCTGCAAGAATCATTTGATGTAAAAGCCTCTTAAAATGCATTGCAGTAGTTTCACAACAGAAGCTCTTACAATGTTTATATGAAGTGATTGTTGTTTTAGCCTCCACATAGCATTTTAAAATGTGTACACCCTGTTTCTGTCACTTAAACAGCCTTACAGTAATTTCTTAGCAGAGGTTCCTATACACATATCTCTGTGCGCGAAAGATGTGTTTTGGCCTCCACAGAGCTTCTTGTGATGTGTTAAACACTGATTCTATCACTATAGCGTTACAGCGTTTCTTACCAGAAGCTCTGAAAAAAACATGTTTCTCTGCAAGAATCATTTGATGTAAAAGCCTCTTAAAATGCATTGCAGTAGTTTCACAACAGAAGCTCTTACAATGTTTATATGAAGTGATTGTTGTTTTAGCCTCTACATAGCATTTTAAAATGTGTACACCCTGTTTCTGTCACTTAAACAGCCTTACAGTAATTTCTTAGCAGAGGTTCCTATACACATATCTCTGTGCGCGAAAGATGTGTTTTGGCCTCCACAGAGCTTCTTGTGATGTGTTAAACACTGATTCTATCACTATAGCGTTACAGCGTTTCTTACCAGAAGCTCTGAAAAAAACATGTTTCTCTGCAAGAATCATTTGATGTAAAAGCCTCTTAAAATGCATTGCAGTAGTTTCACAACAGAAGCTCTTACAATGTTTATATGAAGTGATTGTTGTTTTAGCCTCCACATAGCATTTTAAAATGTGTACACCCTGTTTCTGTCACTTAAACAGCCTTACAGTAATTTCTTAGCAGAGGTTCCTATACACATATCTCTGTGCGCGAAAGATGTGTTTTGGCCTCCACAGAGCTTCTTGTGATGTGTTAAACACTGATTCTATCACTATAGCGTTACAGCGTTTCTTACCAGAAGCTCTGAAAAAAACATGTTTCTCTGCAAGAATCATTTGATGTAAAAGCCTCTTAAAATGCATTGCAGTAGTTTCACAACAGAAGCTCTTACAATGTTTATATGAAGTGATTGTTGTTTTAGCCTCCACATAGCATTTTAAAATGTGTACACCCTGTTTCTGTCACTTAAACAGCCTTACAGTAATTTCTTAGCAGAGGTTCCTATACACATATCTCTGTGCGCGAAAGATGTGTTTTGGCCTCCACAGAGCTTCTTGTGATGTGTTAAACACTGATTCTATCACTATAGCGTTACAGCGTTTCTTACCAGAAGCTCTGAAAAAAACATGTTTCTCTGCAAGAATCATTTGATGTAAAAGCCTCTTAAAATGCATTGCAGTAGTTTCTCAGCAGACGCTTTTTAGAAACATGTTTATATGAAGTGATTGTTTTTTTAGCCTCTACATAGCATTTTAAAATGTGTACACCCTGTTTCTGTCACTTAAACAGCCTTACAGTAATTTCTTAGCAGAGGTTCCTATACACATATCTCTGTGCGCGAAAGATGTGTTTTGGCCTCCACAGAGCTTCTTGTGATGTGTTAAACACTGATTCTATCACTATAGCGTTACAGCGTTTCTTACCAGAAGCTCTGAAAAAAACATGTTTCTCTGCAAGAATCATTTGATGTAAAAGCCTCTTAAAATGCATTGCAGTAGTTTCACAACAGAAGCTCTTACAATGTTTATATGAAGTGATTGTTGTTTTAGCCTCCACATAGCATTTTAAAATGTGTACACCCTGTTTCTGTCACTTAAACAGCCTTACAGTAATTTCTTAGCAGAGGTTCCTATACACATATCTCTGTGCGCGAAAGATGTGTTTTGGCCTCCACAGAGCTTCTTGTGATGTGTTAAACACTGATTCTATCACTATAGCGTTACAGCGTTTCTTACCAGAAGCTCTGAAAAAAACATGTTTCTCTGCAAGAATCATTTGATGTAAAAGCCTCTTAAAATGCATTGCAGTAGTTTCTCAGCAGACGCTTTTTAGAAACATGTTTATATGAAGTGATTGTTTTTTTAGCCTCTACATAGCATTTTAAAATGTGTACACCCTGTTTCTGTCACTTAAACAGCCTTACAGTAATTTCTTAGCAGAGGTTCCTATACACATATCTCTGTGCGCGAAAGATGTGTTTTGGCCTCCACAGAGCTTCTTGTGATGTGTTAAACACTGATTCTATCACTATAGCGTTACAGCGTTTCTTACCAGAAGCTCTGAAAAAAACATGTTTCTCTGCAAGAATCATTTGATGTAAAAGCCTCTTAAAATGCATTGCAGTAGTTTCACAACAGAAGCTCTTACAATGTTTATATGAAGTGATTGTTGTTTTAGCCTCCACATAGCATTTTAAAATGTGTACACCCTGTTTCTGTCACTTAAACAGCCTTACAGTAATTTCTTAGCAGAGGTTCCTATACACATATCTCTGTGCGCGAAAGATGTGTTTTGGCCTCCACAGAGCTTCTTGTGATGTGTTAAACACTGATTCTATCACTATAGCGTTACAGCGTTTCTTACCAGAAGCTCTGAAAAAAACATGTTTCTCTGCAAGAATCATTTGATGTAAAAGCCTCTTAAAATGCATTGCAGTAGTTTCACACAGAAGCTCTTACAATGTTTATATGAAGTGATTGTTGTTTTAGCCTCCACATAGCATTTTAAAATGTGTACACCCTGTTTCTGTCACTTAAACAGCCTTACAGTAATTTCTTAGCAGAGGTTCCTATACACATATCTCTGTGCGCGAAAGATGTGTTTTGGCCTCCACAGAGCTTCTTGTGATGTGTTAAACACTGATTCTATCACTATAGCGTTACAGCGTTTCTTACCAGAAGCTCTGAAAAAAACATGTTTCTCTGCAAGAATCATTTGATGTAAAAGCCTCTTAAAATGCATTGCAGTAGTTTCACAACAGAAGCTCTTACAATGTTTATATGAAGTGATTGTTGTTTTAGCCTCCACATAGCATTTTAAAATGTGTACACCCTGTTTCTGTCACTTAAACAGCCTTACAGTAATTTCTTAGCAGAGGTTCCTATACACATATCTCTGTGCGCGAAAGATGTGTTTTGGCCTCCACAGAGCTTCTTGTGATGTGTTAAACACTGATTCTATCACTATAGCGTTACAGCGTTTCTTACCAGAAGCTCTGAAAAAAACATGTTTCTCTGCAAGAATCATTTGATGTAAAAGCCTCTTAAAATGCATTGCAGTAGTTTCTCAGCAGACGCTTTTTAGAAACATGTTTATGTGAAGTGATTGTTTTTTTAGCCTCTACATAGCATTTTAAAATGTGTACACCCTGTTTCTGTCACTTAAACAGCTTTACAGTAATTTCTTAGCAGAGGTTCCTATACACATATCTCTGTGCGCGAAAGATGTGTTTTGGCCTCCACAGAGCTTCTTGTGATGTGTTAAACACTGATTCTATCACTATAGCGTTACAGCGTTTCTTACCAGAAGCTCTGAAAAAAACATGTTTCTCTGCAAGAATCATTTGATGTAAAAGCCTCTTAAAATGCATTGCAGTAGTTTCACAACAGAAGCTCTTACAATGTTTATATGAAGTGATTGTTGTTTTAGCCTCCACATAGCATTTTAAAATGTGTACACCCTGTTTCTGTCACTTAAACAGCCTTACAGTAATTTCTTAGCAGAGGTTCCTATACACATATCTCTGTGCGCGAAAGATGTGTTTTGGCCTCCACAGAGCTTCTTGTGATGTGTTAAACACTGATTCTATCACTATAGCGTTACAGCGTTTCTTACCAGAAGCTCTGAAAAAAACATGTTTCTCTGCAAGAATCATTTGATGTAAAAGCCTCTTAAAATGCATTGCAGTAGTTTCACAACAGAAGCTCTTACAATGTTTATATGAAGTGATTGTTGTTTTAGCCTCCACATAGCATTTTAAAATGTGTACACCCTGTTTCTGTCACTTAAACAGCCTTACAGTAATTTCTTAGCAGAGGTTCCTATACACATATCTCTGTGCGCGAAAGATGTGTTTTGGCCTCCACAGAGCTTCTTGTGATGTGTTAAACACTGATTCTATCACTATAGCGTTACAGCGTTTCTTACCAGAAGCTCTGAAAAAAACATGTTTCTCTGCAAGAATCATTTGATGTAAAAGCCTCTTAAAATGCATTGCAGTAGTTTCTCAGCAGACGCTTTTTAGAAACATGTTTATATGAAGTGATTGTTTTTTTAGCCTCTACATAGCATTTTAAAATGTGTACACCCTGTTTCTGTCACTTAAACAGCCTTACAGTAATTTCTTAGCAGAGGTTCCTATACACATATCTCTGTGCGCGAAAGATGTGTTTTGGCCTCCACAGAGCTTCTTGTGATGTGTTAAACACTGATTCTATCACTATAGCGTTACAGCGTTTCTTACCAGAAGCTCTGAAAAAAACATGTTTCTCTGCAAGAATCATTTGATGTAAAAGCCTCTTAAAATGCATTGCAGTAGTTTCACAACAGAAGCTCTTACAATGTTTATATGAAGTGATTGTTGTTTTAGCCTCCACATAGCATTTTAAAATGTGTACACCCTGTTTCTGTCACTTAAACAGCCTTACAGTAATTTCTTAGCAGAGGTTCCTATACACATATCTCTGTGCGCGAAAGATGTGTTTTGGCCTCCACAGAGCTTCTTGTGATGTGTTAAACACTGATTCTATCACTATAGCGTTACAGCGTTTCTTACCAGAAGCTCTGAAAAAAACATGTTTCTCTGCAAGAATCATTTGATGTAAAAGCCTCTTAAAATGCATTGCAGTAGTTTCACAACAGAAGCTCTTACAATGTTTATATGAAGTGATTGTTGTTTTAGCCTCCACATAGCATTTTAAAATGTGTACACCCTGTTTCTGTCACTTAAACAGCCTTACAGTAATTTCTTAGCAGAGGTTCCTATACACATATCTCTGTGCGCGAAAGATGTGTTTTGGCCTCCACAGAGCTTCTTGTGATGTGTTAAACACTGATTCTATCACTATAGCGTTACAGCGTTTCTTACCAGAAGCTCTGAAAAAAACATGTTTCTCTGCAAGAATCATTTGATGTAAAAGCCTCTTAAAATGCATTGCAGTAGTTTCTCAGCAGACGCTTTTTAGAAACATGTTTATATGAAGTGATTGTTTTTTAGCCTCTACATAGCATTTTAAAATGTGTACACCCTGTTTCTGTCACTTAAACAGCCTTACAGTAATTTCTTAGCAGAGGTTCCTATACACATATCTCTGTGCGCGAAAGATGTGTTTTGGCCTCCACAGAGCTTCTTGTGATGTGTTAAACACTGATTCTATCACTATAGCGTTACAGCGTTTCTTACCAGAAGCTCTGAAAAAAACATGTTTCTCTGCAAGAATCATTTGATGTAAAAGCCTCTTAAAATGCATTGCAGTAGTTTCACAACAGAAGCTCTTACAATGTTTATATGAAGTGATTGTTGTTTTAGCCTCCACATAGCATTTTAAAATGTGTACACCCTGTTTCTGTCACTTAAACAGCCTTACAGTAATTTCTTAGCAGAGGTTCCTATACACATATCTCTGTGCGCGAAAGATGTGTTTTGGCCTCCACAGAGCTTCTTGTGATGTGTTAAACACTGATTCTATCACTATAGCGTTACAGCGTTTCTTACCAGAAGCTCTGAAAAAAACATGTTTCTCTGCAAGAATCATTTGATGTAAAAGCCTCTTAAAATGCATTGCAGTAGTTTCTCAGCAGACGCTTTTTAGAAACATGTTTATATGAAGTGATTGTTGTTTTAGCCTCTACATAGCATTTTAAAATGTGTACACCCTGTTTCTGTCACTTAAACAGCCTTACAGTAATTTCTTAGCAGAGGTTCCTATACACATATCTCTGTGCGCGAAAGATGTGTTTTGGCCTCCACAGAGCTTCTTGTGATGTGTTAAACACTGATTCTATCACTATAGCGTTACAGCGTTTCTTACCAGAAGCTCTGAAAAAAACATGTTTCTCTGCAAGAATCATTTGATGTAAAAGCCTCTTAAAATGCATTGCAGTAGTTTCACAACAGAAGCTCTTACAATGTTTATATGAAGTGATTGTTGTTTTAGCCTCCACATAGCATTTTAAAATGTGTACACCCTGTTTCTGTCACTTAAACAGCCTTACAGTAATTTCTTAGCAGAGGTTCCTATACACATATCTCTGTGCGCGAAAGATGTGTTTTGGCCTCCACAGAGCTTCTTGTGATGTGTTAAACACTGATTCTATCACTATAGCGTTACAGCGTTTCTTACCAGAAGCTCTGAAAAAAACATGTTTCTCTGCAAGAATCATTTGATGTAAAAGCCTCTTAAAATGCATTGCAGTAGTTTCACAACAGAAGCTCTTACAATGTTTATATGAAGTGATTGTTGTTTTAGCCTCCACATAGCATTTTAAAATGTGTACACCCTGTTTCTGTCACTTAAACAGCCTTACAGTAATTTCTTAGCAGAGGTTCCTATACACATATCTCTGTGCGCGAAAGATGTGTTTTGGCCTCCACAGAGCTTCTTGTGATGTGTTAAACACTGATTCTATCACTATAGCGTTACAGCGTTTCTTACCAGAAGCTCTGAAAAAAACATGTTTCTCTGCAAGAATCATTTGATGTAAAAGCCTCTTAAAATGCATTGCAGTAGTTTCACAACAGAAGCTCTTACAATGTTTATATGAAGTGATTGTTGTTTTAGCCTCCACATAGCATTTTAAAATGTGTACACCCTGTTTCTGTCACTTAAACAGCCTTACAGTAATTTCTTAGCAGAGGTTCCTATACACATATCTCTGTGCGCGAAAGATGTGTTTTGGCCTCCACAGAGCTTCTTGTGATGTGTTAAACACTGATTCTATCACTATAGCGTTACAGCGTTTCTTACCAGAAGCTCTGAAAAAAACATGTTTCTCTGCAAGAATCATTTGATGTAAAAGCCTCTTAAAATGCATTGCAGTAGTTTCTCAGCAGACGCTTTTTAGAAACATGTTTATATGAAGTGATTGTTGTTTTAGCCTCTACATAGCATTTTAAAATGTGTACACCCTGTTTCTGTCACTTAAACAGCCTTACAGTAATTTCTTAGCAGAGGTTCCTATACACATATCTCTGTGCGCGAAAGATGTGTTTTGGCCTCCACAGAGCTTCTTGTGATGTGTTAAACACTGATTCTATCACTATAGCGTTACAGCGTTTCTTACCAGAAGCTCTGAAAAAAACATGTTTCTCTGCAAGAATCATTTGATGTAAAAGCCTCTTAAAATGCATTGCAGTAGTTTCACAACAGAAGCTCTTACAATGTTTATATGAAGTGATTGTTGTTTTAGCCTCCACATAGCATTTTAAAATGTGTACACCCTGTTTCTGTCACTTAAACAGCCTTACAGTAATTTCTTAGCAGAGGTTCCTATACACATATCTCTGTGCGCGAAAGATGTGTTTTGGCCTCCACAGAGCTTCTTGTGATGTGTTAAACACTGATTCTATCACTATAGCGTTACAGCGTTTCTTACCAGAAGCTCTGAAAAAAACATGTTTCTCTGCAAGAATCATTTGATGTAAAAGCCTCTTAAAATGCATTGCAGTAGTTTCACAACAGAAGCTCTTACAATGTTTATATGAAGTGATTGTTGTTTTAGCCTCCACATAGCATTTTAAAATGTGTACACCCTGTTTCTGTCACTTAAACAGCCTTACAGTAATTTCTTAGCAGAGGTTCCTATACACATATCTCTGTGCGCGAAAGATGTGTTTTGGCCTCCACAGAGCTTCTTGTGATGTGTTAAACACTGATTCTATCACTATAGCGTTACAGCGTTTCTTACCAGAAGCTCTGAAAAAAACATGTTTCTCTGCAAGAATCATTTGATGTAAAAGCCTCTTAAAATGCATTGCAGTAGTTTCACAACAGAAGCTCTTACAATGTTTATATGAAGTGATTGTTGTTTTAGCCTCCACATAGCATTTTAAAATGTGTACACCCTGTTTCTGTCACTTAAACAGCCTTACAGTAATTTCTTAGCAGAGGTTCCTATACACATATCTCTGTGCGCGAAAGATGTGTTTTGGCCTCCACAGAGCTTCTTGTGATGTGTTAAACACTGATTCTATCACTATAGCGTTACAGCGTTTCTTACCAGAAGCTCTGAAAAAAACATGTTTCTCTGCAAGAATCATTTGATGTAAAAGCCTCTTAAAATGCATTGCAGTAGTTTCACAACAGAAGCTCTTACAATGTTTATATGAAGTGATTGTTGTTTTAGCCTCCACATAGCATTTTAAAATGTGTACACCCTGTTTCTGTCACTTAAACAGCCTTACAGTAATTTCTTAGCAGAGGTTCCTATACACATATCTCTGTGCGCGAAAGATGTGTTTTGGCCTCCACAGAGCTTCTTGTGATGTGTTAAACACTGATTCTATCACTATAGCGTTACAGCGTTTCTTACCAGAAGCTCTGAAAAAAACATGTTTCTCTGCAAGAATCATTTGATGTAAAAGCCTCTTAAAATGCATTGCAGTAGTTTCACAACAGAAGCTCTTACAATGTTTATATGAAGTGATTGTTGTTTTAGCCTCCACATAGCATTTTAAAATGTGTACACCCTGTTTCTGTCACTTAAACAGCCTTACAGTAATTTCTTAGCAGAGGTTCCTATACACATATCTCTGTGCGCGAAAGATGTGTTTTGGCCTCCACAGAGCTTCTTGTGATGTGTTAAACACTGATTCTATCACTATAGCGTTACAGCGTTTCTTACCAGAAGCTCTGAAAAAAACATGTTTCTCTGCAAGAATCATTTGATGTAAAAGCCTCTTAAAATGCATTGCAGTAGTTTCACAACAGAAGCTCTTACAATGTTTATATGAAGTGATTGTTGTTTTAGCCTCCACATAGCATTTTAAAATGTGTACACCCTGTTTCTGTCACTTAAACAGCCTTACAGTAATTTCTTAGCAGAGGTTCCTATACACATATCTCTGTGCGCGAAAGATGTGTTTTGGCCTCCACAGAGCTTCTTGTGATGTGTTAAACACTGATTCTATCACTATAGCGTTACAGCGTTTCTTACCAGAAGCTCTGAAAAAAACATGTTTCTCTGCAAGAATCATTTGATGTAAAAGCCTCTTAAAATGCATTGCAGTAGTTTCACAACAGAAGCTCTTACAATGTTTATATGAAGTGATTGTTGTTTTAGCCTCCACATAGCATTTTAAAATGTGTACACCCTGTTTCTGTCACTTAAACAGCCTTACAGTAATTTCTTAGCAGAGGTTCCTATACACATATCTCTGTGCGCGAAAGATGTGTTTTGGCCTCCACAGAGCTTCTTGTGATGTGTTAAACACTGATTCTATCACTATAGCGTTACAGCGTTTCTTACCAGAAGCTCTGAAAAAAACATGTTTCTCTGCAAGAATCATTTGATGTAAAAGCCTCTTAAAATGCATTGCAGTAGTTTCACAACAGAAGCTCTTACAATGTTTATATGAAGTGATTGTTGTTTTAGCCTCCACATAGCATTTTAAAATGTGTACACCCTGTTTCTGTCACTTAAACAGCCTTACAGTAATTTCTTAGCAGAGGTTCCTATACACATATCTCTGTGCGCGAAAGATGTGTTTTGGCCTCCACAGAGCTTCTTGTGATGTGTTAAACACTGATTCTATCACTATAGCGTTACAGCGTTTCTTACCAGAAGCTCTGAAAAAAACATGTTTCTCTGCAAGAATCATTTGATGTAAAAGCCTCTTAAAATGCATTGCAGTAGTTTCACAACAGAAGCTCTTACAATGTTTATATGAAGTGATTGTTGTTTTAGCCTCCACATAGCATTTTAAAATGTGTACACCCTGTTTCTGTCACTTAAACAGCCTTACAGTAATTTCTTAGCAGAGGTTCCTATACACATATCTCTGTGCGCGAAAGATGTGTTTTGGCCTCCACAGAGCTTCTTGTGATGTGTTAAACACTGATTCTATCACTATAGCGTTACAGCGTTTCTTACCAGAAGCTCTGAAAAAAACATGTTTCTCTGCAAGAATCATTTGATGTAAAAGCCTCTTAAAATGCATTGCAGTAGTTTCTCAGCAGACGCTTTTAGCAAACATGTTTATATGAAGTGATTGTTGTTTTTAGCCTCTACATAGCATTTTAAAATGTGTACACCCTGTTTCTGTCACTTAAACAGCCTTACAGTAATTTCTTAGCAGAGGTTCCTATACACATATCTCTGTGCGCGAAAGATGTGTTTTGGCCTCCACAGAGCTTCTTGTGATGTGTTAAACACTGATTCTATCACTATAGCGTTACAGCGTTTCTTACCAGAAGCTCTGAAAAAAACATGTTTCTCTGCAAGAATCATTTGATGTAAAAGCCTCTTAAAATGCATTGCAGTAGTTTCACAACAGAAGCTCTTACAATGTTTATATGAAGTGATTGTTGTTTTAGCCTCCACATAGCATTTTAAAATGTGTACACCCTGTTTCTGTCACTTAAACAGCCTTACAGTAATTTCTTAGCAGAGGTTCCTATACACATATCTCTGTGCGCGAAAGATGTGTTTTGGCCTCCACAGAGCTTCTTGTGATGTGTTAAACACTGATTCTATCACTATAGCGTTACAGCGTTTCTTACCAGAAGCTCTGAAAAAAACATGTTTCTCTGCAAGAATCATTTGATGTAAAAGCCTCTTAAAATGCATTGCAGTAGTTTCACAACAGAAGCTCTTACAATGTTTATATGAAGTGATTGTTGTTTTAGCCTCCACATAGCATTTTAAAATGTGTACACCCTGTTTCTGTCACTTAAACAGCCTTACAGTAATTTCTTAGCAGAGGTTCCTATACACATATCTCTGTGCGCGAAAGATGTGTTTTGGCCTCCACAGAGCTTCTTGTGATGTGTTAAACACTGATTCTATCACTATAGCGTTACAGCGTTTCTTACCAGAAGCTCTGAAAAAAACATGTTTCTCTGCAAGAATCATTTGATGTAAAAGCCTCTTAAAATGCATTGCAGTAGTTTCACAACAGAAGCTCTTACAATGTTTATATGAAGTGATTGTTGTTTTAGCCTCCACATAGCATTTTAAAATGTGTACACCCTGTTTCTGTCACTTAAACAGCCTTACAGTAATTTCTTAGCAGAGGTTCCTATACACATATCTCTGTGCGCGAAAGATGTGTTTTGGCCTCCACAGAGCTTCTTGTGATGTGTTAAACACTGATTCTATCACTATAGCGTTACAGCGTTTCTTACCAGAAGCTCTGAAAAAAACATGTTTCTCTGCAAGAATCATTTGATGTAAAAGCCTCTTAAAATGCATTGCAGTAGTTTCACACAGAAGCTCTTACAATGTTTATATGAAGTGATTGTTGTTTTAGCCTCCACATAGCATTTTAAAATGTGTACACCCTGTTTCTGTCACTTAAACAGCCTTACAGTAATTTCTTAGCAGAGGTTCCTATACACATATCTCTGTGCGCGAAAGATGTGTTTTGGCCTCCACAGAGCTTCTTGTGATGTGTTAAACACTGATTCTATCACTATAGCGTTACAGCGTTTCTTACCAGAAGCTCTGAAAAAAACATGTTTCTCTGCAAGAATCATTTGATGTAAAAGCCTCTTAAAATGCATTGCAGTAGTTTCACAACAGAAGCTCTTACAATGTTTATATGAAGTGATTGTTGTTTTAGCCTCCACATAGCATTTTAAAATGTGTACACCCTGTTTCTGTCACTTAAACAGCCTTACAGTAATTTCTTAGCAGAGGTTCCTATACACATATCTCTGTGCGCGAAAGATGTGTTTTGGCCTCCACAGAGCTTCTTGTGATGTGTTAAACACTGATTCTATCACTATAGCGTTACAGCGTTTCTTACCAGAAGCTCTGAAAAAAACATGTTTCTCTGCAAGAATCATTTGATGTAAAAGCCTCTTAAAATGCATTGCAGTAGTTTCACAACAGAAGCTCTTACAATGTTTATATGAAGTGATTGTTGTTTTAGCCTCCACATAGCATTTTAAAATGTGTACACCCTGTTTCTGTCACTTAAACAGCCTTACAGTAATTTCTTAGCAGAGGTTCCTATACACATATCTCTGTGCGCGAAAGATGTGTTTTGGCCTCCACAGAGCTTCTTGTGATGTGTTAAACACTGATTCTATCACTATAGCGTTACAGCGTTTCTTACCAGAAGCTCTGAAAAAAACATGTTTCTCTGCAAGAATCATTTGATGTAAAAGCCTCTTAAAATGCATTGCAGTAGTTTCTCAGCAGACGCTTTTTAGAAACATGTTTATATGAAGTGATTGTTGTTTAGCCTCTACATAGCATTTTAAAATGTGTACACCCTGTTTCTGTCACTTAAACAGCCTTACAGTAATTTCTTAGCAGAGGTTCCTATACACATATCTCTGTGCGCGAAAGATGTGTTTTGGCCTCCACAGAGCTTCTTGTGATGTGTTAAACACTGATTCTATCACTATAGCGTTACAGCGTTTCTTACCAGAAGCTCTGAAAAAAACATGTTTCTCTGCAAGAATCATTTGATGTAAAAGCCTCTTAAAATGCATTGCAGTAGTTTCACAACAGAAGCTCTTACAATGTTTATATGAAGTGATTGTTGTTTTAGCCTCCACATAGCATTTTAAAATGTGTACACCCTGTTTCTGTCACTTAAACAGCCTTACAGTAATTTCTTAGCAGAGGTTCCTATACACATATCTCTGTGCGCGAAAGATGTGTTTTGGCCTCCACAGAGCTTCTTGTGATGTGTTAAACACTGATTCTATCACTATAGCGTTACAGCGTTTCTTACCAGAAGCTCTGAAAAAAACATGTTTCTCTGCAAGAATCATTTGATGTAAAAGCCTCTTAAAATGCATTGCAGTAGTTTCTCAGCAGACGCTTTTTAGAAACATGTTTATGTGAAGTGATTGTTTTTTTAGCCTCTACATAGCATTTTAAAATGTGTACACCCTGTTTCTGTCACTTAAACAGCCTTACAGTAATTTCTTAGCAGAGGTTCCTATACACATATCTCTGTGCGCGAAAGATGTGTTTTGGCCTCCACAGAGCTTCTTGTGATGTGTTAAACACTGATTCTATCACTATAGCGTTACAGCGTTTCTTACCAGAAGCTCTGAAAAAAACATGTTTCTCTGCAAGAATCATTTGATGTAAAAGCCTCTTAAAATGCATTGCAGTAGTTTCACAACAGAAGCTCTTACAATGTTTATATGAAGTGATTGTTGTTTTAGCCTCCACATAGCATTTTAAAATGTGTACACCCTGTTTCTGTCACTTAAACAGCCTTACAGTAATTTCTTAGCAGAGGTTCCTATACACATATCTCTGTGCGCGAAAGATGTGTTTTGGCCTCCACAGAGCTTCTTGTGATGTGTTAAACACTGATTCTATCACTATAGCGTTACAGCGTTTCTTACCAGAAGCTCTGAAAAAAACATGTTTCTCTGCAAGAATCATTTGATGTAAAAGCCTCTTAAAATGCATTGCAGTAGTTTCACAACAGAAGCTCTTACAATGTTTATATGAAGTGATTGTTGTTTTAGCCTCCACATAGCATTTTAAAATGTGTACACCCTGTTTCTGTCACTTAAACAGCCTTACAGTAATTTCTTAGCAGAGGTTCCTATACACATATCTCTGTGCGCGAAAGATGTGTTTTGGCCTCCACAGAGCTTCTTGTGATGTGTTAAACACTGATTCTATCACTATAGCGTTACAGCGTTTCTTACCAGAAGCTCTGAAAAAAACATGTTTCTCTGCAAGAATCATTTGATGTAAAAGCCTCTTAAAATGCATTGCAGTAGTTTCTCACAGACGCTTTTAAAACATGTTTATATGAAGTGATTGTTGTTTTAGCCTCTACATAGCATTTTAAAATGTGTACACCCTGTTTCTGTCACTTAAACAGCCTTACAGTAATTTCTTAGCAGAGGTTCCTATACACATATCTCTGTGCGCGAAAGATGTGTTTTGGCCTCCACAGAGCTTCTTGTGATGTGTTAAACACTGATTCTATCACTATAGCGTTACAGCGTTTCTTACCAGAAGCTCTGAAAAAAACATGTTTCTCTGCAAGAATCATTTGATGTAAAAGCCTCTTAAAATGCATTGCAGTAGTTTCACAACAGAAGCTCTTACAATGTTTATATGAAGTGATTGTTGTTTTAGCCTCCACATAGCATTTTAAAATGTGTACACCCTGTTTCTGTCACTTAAACAGCCTTACAGTAATTTCTTAGCAGAGGTTCCTATACACATATCTCTGTGCGCGAAAGATGTGTTTTGGCCTCCACAGAGCTTCTTGTGATGTGTTAAACACTGATTCTATCACTATAGCGTTACAGCGTTTCTTACCAGAAGCTCTGAAAAAAACATGTTTCTCTGCAAGAATCATTTGATGTAAAAGCCTCTTAAAATGCATTGCAGTAGTTTCTCAGCAGACGCTTTTAGAAACATGTTTATATGAAGTGATTGTTGTTTTAGCCTCTACATAGCATTTTAAAATGTGTACACCCTGTTTCTGTCACTTAAACAGCCTTACAGTAATTTCTTAGCAGAGGTTCCTATACACATATCTCTGTGCGCGAAAGATGTGTTTTGGCCTCCACAGAGCTTCTTGTGATGTGTTAAACACTGATTCTATCACTATAGCGTTACAGCGTTTCTTACCAGAAGCTCTGAAAAAAACATGTTTCTCTGCAAGAATCATTTGATGTAAAAGCCTCTTAAAATGCATTGCAGTAGTTTCACAACAGAAGCTCTTACAATGTTTATATGAAGTGATTGTTGTTTTAGCCTCCACATAGCATTTTAAAATGTGTACACCCTGTTTCTGTCACTTAAACAGCCTTACAGTAATTTCTTAGCAGAGGTTCCTATACACATATCTCTGTGCGCGAAAGATGTGTTTTGGCCTCCACAGAGCTTCTTGTGATGTGTTAAACACTGATTCTATCACTATAGCGTTACAGCGTTTCTTACCAGAAGCTCTGAAAAAAACATGTTTCTCTGCAAGAATCATTTGATGTAAAAGCCTCTTAAAATGCATTGCAGTAGTTTCACACAGAAGCTCTTACAATGTTTATATGAAGTGATTGTTGTTTTAGCCTCCACATAGCATTTTAAAATGTGTACACCCTGTTTCTGTCACTTAAACAGCCTTACAGTAATTTCTTAGCAGAGGTTCCTATACACATATCTCTGTGCGCGAAAGATGTGTTTTGGCCTCCACAGAGCTTCTTGTGATGTGTTAAACACTGATTCTATCACTATAGCGTTACAGCGTTTCTTACCAGAAGCTCTGAAAAAAACATGTTTCTCTGCAAGAATCATTTGATGTAAAAGCCTCTTAAAATGCATTGCAGTAGTTTCACAACAGAAGCTCTTACAATGTTTATATGAAGTGATTGTTGTTTTAGCCTCCACATAGCATTTTAAAATGTGTACACCCTGTTTCTGTCACTTAAACAGCCTTACAGTAATTTCTTAGCAGAGGTTCCTATACACATATCTCTGTGCGCGAAAGATGTGTTTTGGCCTCCACAGAGCTTCTTGTGATGTGTTAAACACTGATTCTATCACTATAGCGTTACAGCGTTTCTTACCAGAAGCTCTGAAAAAAACATGTTTCTCTGCAAGAATCATTTGATGTAAAAGCCTCTTAAAATGCATTGCAGTAGTTTCTCAACAGAAGCTCTTACAATGTTTATATGAAGTGATTGTTGTTTTAGCCTCCACATAGCATTTTAAAATGTGTACACCCTGTTTCTGTCACTTAAACAGCCTTACAGTAATTTCTTAGCAGAGGTTCCTATACACATATCTCTGTGCGCGAAAGATGTGTTTTGGCCTCCACAGAGCTTCTTGTGATGTGTTAAACACTGATTCTATCACTATAGCGTTACAGCGTTTCTTACCAGAAGCTCTGAAAAAAACATGTTTCTCTGCAAGAATCATTTGATGTAAAAGCCTCTTAAAATGCATTGCAGTAGTTTCTCAGCAGACGCTTTTTAGAAACATGTTTATATGAAGTGATTGTTTTTTTAGCCTCCACATAGCATTTTAAAATGTGTACACCCTGTTTCTGTCACTTAAACAGATTTACAGTATTTCTAGCAGAGGTTCCTATACACATATCTCTGTGCGCGAAAGATGTGTTTTGGCCTCCACAGAGCTTCTTGTGATGTGTTAAACACTGATTCTATCACTTTAACAACGTTACAGCGTTTCTTACCAAATCTCTGAAAAACATGTTTCTCTGCAAGAACAACTTGAATCAAACCCTGTTTTTGTAACTTAAATAACTTTACAGTAGTTTCTTAGCAGAAGTTTAATTTAAGCTAACAGACTGATTACATGTTGTATTGGTTTCGGGCTTGCTCAGTAGCTTTATTATTAATAATTTCTATACATGTAAACTTGAGAGCATGTTATTTTCTGTTATTCTCGACTATGACATAGCTCTGTGCCAGCTGCTCCTCATCTCCTCTGCCTGTTTCTGCTCCCACAGTATCTTCTCCTTCCCGCTGCCCCGGGCTGCCTCCTCCTTTACAACTCTGGCTATCTGCTTTGCTGACGGTCAGCAGTGAGTGGTGACACACAGTGGACTGCTTCTCAGAGTAGGCATGGCTCAGTGCTGGACCTGTCTCCATCACTGGCTTCCTGAGGTTCTGCTCCTCTGCCTCTCCCTCTGTGCTTGCCTTTCTCTCCTTTTTCCTCCTCTCTCTATTTGTGTTTTGCTCTTCTCTCTTGTTTTCTTCTTTGCTCTTCACTTCCTCTTTGGTCTCCTGCACATGGGGCTGGCCCATCCTCTCTGCCAGCTTTCTCAGATCCTGCTCCTCGTCCATAGAGCTCAGAGAGGGAAGCTTTGAACTGTCTGGTCTCTTATTTTGTAGGTCTGTGAAAATCAAAGTTCCACATTTATACTGCAGGTGAATTTTCAGTACAGCAAGTAACAAAACTTTAGTTTTCTAAGACAAGGAACATCATTCAAAGTGCATAAAGGGAAAGTTGTCTCCTAGAAAGTTAGAAAGAGAGTCAGTTATGTAACAACATAATGAAAATTTGTGGGCAATGTAATAATATATATGTATAATATATATAATATAATATAATAATAATGTTGCCATAAAGTGTGTGCTGAGATATCTATAATTTGAATTTCTCTGGTTTTCTCTCTGTTTTATCCATTAACGGTTACATTATTATAAAATTACATATACTGTGAAAGAGGGTTTTGACCACAATATAATGGCCTCCTTATGTAGAGTCTTTGAGAAAATGACCCTACTTCTCAGTTGATTTATTGCCTCAGTAAACATTTTCATAAGGGACCGTTCGGTACCACCGGAGGAAAATAGGGGAGGGTCATGTCTTTTTATATTCTGCTGAGGGGAGGGTCATCCAACATTTTTTAGTTTGGATGGGGGGGGGTCACCCAACTTTTTTATTCATGAAAAGAGCAACATTTCAAAGTGGCTTGTTTGGTGCATATTTATCCATATATCTCTCAGCCCCCTAGCAGATGGTCTGACCCCATATGGAGACGGAGTTTGCTGGGGGGGCAGGAGGAGCACTGCCCCCTGGTGGCTCAAACAGGTAATTGCATAGTTTAAAAAAATAGTAGAATAATTACATCTGGCCTGACCAGATATTAAATAAATATCTTAAATAACACAAAACAACTAAATGGTGGCAGGTAATACATCAGAGTTCATATACTGCTTTAGTAAAAAAAATATTACCTGGCTGACGATGGGAGGACGCAAAAAACGAAAGTTACTGTTGCACTAGTCTGGACATCTTGCCGTGCCAACCTTGCAATAAAGGTTTCCTAAATGCCATGTATATAAATACGATGTCAGCTTACTAATTGATTGCGGGTTTTGTGTAGATTTGGACTTGTACACGTTTATTCCACTTTGTTTAAACAGCGAAGTGGAGAGACCTCGTTCACCTGTTTGGAGCTGGCTGGTGAATGTGACGCTCGTATCGGCCTTGCTGGATACACCGTGACTCTGTTTGTGGATCTACTGATCGCTGTGGATTACTTTTTTTTGTCACTGGATTACGGCAAAATACTTACTCTTAATGTTTTATGGTGTGACTGCGCTTGGTTTCTGCGTTTGGAGAGGCATCTCAACAGAATGTAGGTCGAACACTGATTGTTCACTGTTACATTTTAGTTGAATTTAAGCGTCTGTCTATTGCGGTCCAAGACAGCCGTGCCGCGATTGGATTTCATAAGGGCGAATTGTTAAATTGTTACAATGTAACTTAAAAACTTTAAAAATAAACATATGTGTTTTGGAATATAATGTTCAGCTTCGGCAGCTTTACCTATGTGCTAAAATATACAATGACGAAGCCTAGTGACGAGTCCATAGCAACCAGTGTTGAATTGGTTATATCCCAGCGTCCTTTGCTGAATGGTCTCAATGTTTTATTTCATATGAATACTATTTATTTCATATGAATACTATTTTACGAATAGTATTTACTAAGTAATACTAAATTTTATGAATACTAGTTTACTAGAGGACTTTTTTTTTTTACTAGTTTACTATTACTTAGTATCTGAAGTAATGCAGTAATAGATGAAGTGTGCATTTAGTTTCCATGCTTATTGTGTTTCCACAACAATGTTAGTGAGTAAATCTACTGAAATGGCCACCACACCATAACAGAGGAGTGGGATGTGTAAGATGAGAATGCAGAGGTTAACTCCTGTACGTCATGGTTGTAAAAATCAAATGGCATCTGTACTTTTTTTGTAAAGTGCAAACTTGCACGCGAGGGGAGGGTCATTCCTTTTTTTCAAATCGCTTTGGAGGGTCATAGGAAAATTATTACTGACGAGGGGAGGGTCACGTCTTTTTAGGTTAGAGGCCACAAAACTCTTCCGGTGGCCCCTTAATTAAATAACGAACAGTCCCTAATGAGTTTATGGTCTCAATCGCTACTTTCCAGTCTTCGTCAATACAGCATAATGTTCATTAAGTAAACTATGGTCCCATTTATTTTAAAATAGACGATAACGCAGGAGATGCTTTAGAGCATGGCTTCACACCGACCACCGACAAGGACAGAAGCTTAGCAATGCTAACCATGGCAGTGTGTACATTAAAATAGCTTGTTTAGCGTTCTGCTAACCAAGTTAGCTAGCTACTGCTATCGTTAGTTTGTAACTTCTGGGAATGTGCAGATTTCAGGTGTACTGCTGTACATGCAAATGAATGGTGGCAGTACCCGAAGGTCTGTGTTTACCCGCTGGTAAATCTCCACTGGATAGTCATTCAGTTGATAAATGTCAACTTGTGCAACTTTCTCTCTTTAGCGTTTAGCTTATCACAGCGCTATTGCAACCACACTGGCTTTGCCACATCATCCTACCCAGCTCCACCTTCTTGTAAAAAAATCGTCACATCCAGTTGCAAAAAACCAAGATGGAAACGCCTGTATCGCCAAACTCGAGGCCTCAAAAACGGCAGTCCATGGGAGATGTCACGGATGCTACGTGTGTGTGTGTGTGTGTGTGTGTGTGTGTGTTACCTGCTACAGTCTGCTGCTGTGTCCAGGCAGGAGGTTCTGCTGTGGGCTGAGGCTCCATAGGCTTCAGGCTCTGCTCTGCTTTGGATCCAGCTCTCGGTGGGATGTGCAGGGAAATTTCCTGAGGACCACTGAGCTCACAATCAACTCTGCTTCCATCAGTTTTACTGATGCTGCTACTGCTAATGGTGTCTCCTAGGCTGGTGGTCCCACCACTGTTCCTGTCATTACAACCACTGCCTCTGCCATCGTCACCAAATACTTCATCAGCTTTGCTGCCATCATTTTTACTGCAGATAGTTTTAGCAGCAGCAGCAGCTTTGGTGCCTTTAATACAATCTCTTTTGGGGAGCTCAGTAGCTTTACTGTCATCACTGTAATTATTAGTACTGGTAGTATGAGCATCTTTACTGCTGCTCTTGCAGCTGTTTGCTTGTTGAGGTTCATCCAGTTGCACAGGGCGGCCCCTGAAGACCAGGTCAGGGTAGGTCATCTGCATCTCCATAATGGACTGGTCTACGCTGATGAGATGGCATTGTCGAGGCTTGGGCTGTGGTTTCACTGCAAGTCTAGTGTCCAAATCCTGACGTACCTGGAGAAATAAATAGAGCTGAGTGCAGCCGGTTTGTTAGAGCTGGGTACTCAGTTTGTCATGTCAGGCTGTCTTTTGTGTGTTGATGATGTATTTTGTCATACATTATACACCTGCTCATTTTGTACTGTTTGTAATACAGGCAGTCCTGTCATTGCAGCTGCAATAGGGCCCATAGTCAAAGTATTACAGCAATACTGTGACTCAGTGTGCTTACAGTGCTTAATTGGTCCAAATTGCAGTTGGACCAAAGCAGGTTACCTTCAATTTGTAGATGCTGTCATGCCAACTAATTTCTTTTTTACTCAATTCAAGTCAAGTTTTTAACGTGAAATATGCTACTTAAAAAAAAAAGATGATTAGCTTTTATTTTTATTTATAACAAAACACAAAACATACAGCTCACAGCATGAAAACATCCCCTCCCCCCCTGAACCCCCCCAACTCATCATCACCACTTACTTAGACAAAATTAAAGCTATAGTGCGTAGTTTCTGTCTCCCCCATGAGGATTTCTAAGTTCTGACAACAACACAGTCGTTACGTCCACCTGACGCAAGCCTTCCGTGATAGCGTGCCACCCCCCACCTGTCCTCCACGCAGTTACTTGTAACCAAGGAGGACAAAGAGGATTAAAAAAAACATGATGAACTCTTCAGAAGAGGCAATAAGAAAGAAGGGATTCGAGGTCACGTGACCAACAATTGCAGGGCTAGAGCTCCTCACCCACCTCTGTATTTTCATTGAAAAACCAGGTCTATTCTTTCTTTAACGTCAATCGTTTTATTTGTTGCCACAGTGACTCAGTGAAATGCCTGCAGGCGCAAAAAAGCAGGTCTCGTCGTATGCCCAGACACAGAAATCTGCTAGCTTTTCGGCGGCTAACAAGGCTACTGATGCTAGCGTGGACCTAAACATGGAAAACGTTATAGCCAGGGTCTTGGAAGGGCAACGAGGTGTGCTTGAATCAGTGGTCCACAGCACAATGAAGGAAGCGTAAACAGAAATTTAAATTGACCTCGCTGCAACACTTGCAGAGCTTGAGAGGCAGGGAGCTATGGTACGTGATCTGGTGCAACAAATGGACAAGACGCAGGGGGAGAACAGGCAGATGAGAAACGTGAGTGCCTGTGTTGATGACCAGAAGAAATTTGAGTATAAGCTAGCCGAAATGGAAGACAGATCCCGACGCAACAATGTACGCATCATTGGACTAAAAGAGGGCAGAGAAAAGGATGACCCAGTTGGGTTTCTGCAAAATCAGCTACCGGTGTGGATCCCCTCCTTACAGAACAGTACTATCATCAAAATTGACAGAGCCCACAGAATCTACGGCAAGGGTACAACGACACGTATTCTGATTTTCAGGTAGAGTCTTGTGTGAGGTATCATTGAACTCAGCAGGGAGTTCCCTTTTCATTGGTGACGATTTGCATTGTCTGAGTGCTGAGTGTCTGAGACTGCAACAGGAAATCAGCCTTATATGACAAACATCATCCGATTTACATGAAACTTAGAATGTGTGGTCTACTTGTGATACTGAGCCAGCCCCTATACTTTAACCACGCCCATGTACTCAGGCCACACCCCCCTTTATGGCTTTTGAACCGTTTAAGGTAGAGTCTTGTGTGAGGTATCATTGAACTCAGCAAAGAGTTCCTTTTTGATTGGTGATGGTTTGACCCGCCCCCAATGCGTTAGCCACGCCCCTTGCATAACTGGTGACCCATTTAAGGTAGAGTCTTGTGTGAGGTATCATTGAGCTCAGAATAGAGTTCCCTTTTCATTGGTGATGATTTGCCCTGCCGCATATGCTTAAGCCACGCCCCCTTTAATAACTAATGACCCGTTTCTTGTACACTATTGTGTGAGGTATCATTGAACTCAACAGAGAGTTCTGTTTTCATTGGTCATGGTTTGGCCCGCCCTCTATGCTTAAGCCACGCCCCCTTTCACAGCTAATGAAAGGTATGACGTAGAGTCTTGTGTGAGGTATCATTGGACTCAACAGAGAGTTCCTTCTTCATTGGTGAGGGTTTGACCCGCACCCTATGCTTTTTTTCCACAGGCTGTGATTATTTTAAACAAAGCACTTTAAATTTATGTATGGATTTTTATTGTATAATATTTTAATATTGAGGTTTTATGTGGCATTTGCTTGTCTGTTTTTATGTTGTGTCCCTTTATGTGTTGACCTTGCACTTTGAGCTCCTTGCACATTTTTTTCCAATGTGGGTTACACTGCAAATGGCTAATAAAGTGAATCTGAATTTAGCCACGCCCATTTTATAACTAATGACCTGTTTGATGTAGACCCTTGTGTGAGGTATCTTTGAACTCAGCAGAGAGTTCCTTATTCATTGGTGATGGTTTGGCCCGCCACCCTTTGCTTAAGCCACGCCCCCTTTTATAACTGGTGACCCATTTAAGGTAGAGTCTTATGTGAGGTACTATTGAACTCAGCAGGGACTTCCCTTTCATTGGTGAAGATTTGTAGTGTCTGAGTGCACGGTCGCAAGGAGCGGCGTCCGCCAGTAACCCCGACGTGCACTAGGGCTTTGACTTTTGCCCAAAAATCATATTCGAAGTTCGTTTGTTTATGAATATTAATATTCGAATATATTCGAATATTTATTAATAATATTTTGACCATTAAATGCCTTCAGTAAGGCTTATATTGGTATCAAACTTCGTATATGTTCTGTCCACCAGAGGGCAGTGTATCAGTCAGTAGGCATGCAATGATGTTGTTAGAAGAAAAACACACTGCCACCACTGTTTTTTTTTAATTAAAAGTCAGACCCTGGATTAAACACAAACAATATGCTTTCAACAGGAAGGTCGGATATTTCTCCGTAGCCTACGTGAGTGGTCTGATGTTCATACTTTTGCGCTGGTGTGTGCGTCGAGCCGCGTGTGTATGGGTGTGTGTGTGTCTGGGGAGTGTGTGTTGTGAGAGAGTGACGGTGATTACCGGTAGCTTCAGAGCGAGTACCGACTCTATAGTCTTAGTGAGAGAAATAAAGTGTCTCCTCTGTTCTTTCTGACCACGGTGGGAAATCTGGAGCAGGAAAAGTTAACCCTCTCCTTGATTTTACGTTGTTTATGGAGAAAGAGAACCAGGAAATGAGTCGGGGGGAAAATGCGCTACCAAGCCACGGCCGAGCGACGTGCGTCGCCACGACGTGTAGTTACATTTTGAAATGCGTGAAAAAGCCTCGGAATCTGAATTGAAAACAAGGTTTACAAGCAAACACATTTACAAAAAAATAATGCCCATAACAGGTTTGAAATTCGAATATTAAGAGCTGCCTAATATTCGTTCGAATATCAATATTTTTTTTAATATTCAAATTATATTCGAATATCGAAGTTCGGAGTCAAAGCCCTAACGTGCACAGAGGAGCGAGGTCCCGTCCAACGCTGCTTGCAGCTTTAATTTCTTATGTTTTTACCAAACTTTGCTTCAGGATCACAATCAGGGTAGTTTTATAGGGCAACCACACAAAGGACAAAAACATACATCAGACATATTTAGAGCAGTTGTGGAATCCCACCATTTTACAGATATATGGAGGATGCACAATCCTACTAGCAAGGATTACACCTTTTTTCCGCACTTCACCTCACCCACTCCCGCATTGATTATATTTTGTGGCAATTTAATAACTCCCTTCTCCAGAGTTTAGAGCCAAACTGGCTGAGTTTATATCAGTCAATACTGATTCAGTTTCAGACCTGGCATTCATTTGGCAAGCAACTAAAGGATTTATTAGAGATTTCAAATCTTCCTTTGCGGTCAATTTGAAGAGAAAAAGAGAGGCAAGGACTGCGGAGTTGGAAGAACGTTGTTAATCTCTAGAGCAGTCTCTAAAGATGTGTTTGTCTAAATCTACACATACTCTTTTAGTCACAAGTCGAACAGAGCTAAATGATTTGCTAAGAAGGAGAGCTGAATTCATAATGCACAGAGTGAGGCAAAATTATTATTTTAATGGTTGTAAACCAAGCAAATTGCTGGCTCTGAAATTAAAACAAAGCGAGTCCAGAGCTACTATCAACAGCATTCGCACAGACCGAGATATCTCAACGAATCCTAAAGATATCAACGCCACTTTCCAATAGGGTTGGGTACCGAAACCTGGTTCCACTATGGATCCGGTTCCTACGCAAACGGTAGTATTCGGATTAGAATGCAAATTTCGGTTCCTACTGAAATATTTTCCCTCTGACACTCCGAACAGCGACAGACTCTTTTCTCTTTCTCCCTTTTCTGCCGAGTGGTGCGCTAGCCCGCTCACGGTGTGACGAACGTGTCCGCGCTATTCTCGGACATGCACTCTACTATCACTGCTGATAGACGTTTTTTTGTACACGCTCTGAAACGGACATAAAAAATATTAGTCTACTGTTAGCTAGCTATCTTAAATGTAGGCTACTTTTAAAATGCCATATTTTCCCTCTGGGCTCACTAAAACGGACATAAAGGCATATTAACCATTCACTGCACATGATCGCTAGTAAACGTATTACACTTGCTTTGCTAGTCTATTGTTCAGGACAAGACCCTGTAGCCTGGTGGTGGGGGAGGTGGGACAGCCTCCCCATATTGTCTCCCCTTTCAAACTCCTACCTGTGTGTACAGGCCTCTTGGACACCATCTGAGAGGGTTTTCTCCTGTGCAGGACATGCATTAAGTCAGGAGAGGTGTAGTATCTTGCCAGAGAAGGCAAATATGGTCATTTTTCTGCAAAATAACTTATAAGTTTGAATCTGGTTGGCATACCAACTCAACATTTATTTTGTTGTTACTTGTTAATACAACTGTTATTTGTTAAATTATTGTACTTATGTGTTAGGTGACTTAGGTTTACTTATTAGATATTTAAGTACTTTAAAACGTTAATATATTGTTAAATTTAAATAATTTTCAATAAAAAAAATAATAAAACTCCATAAAAGAGCCTTTCTTTGATGTCATTTTTCAGTTTTTCAAGAATTGGTTTAGGAATCGGAATCGTTTTAA
This sequence comes from Sander lucioperca, assembly GCF_008315115.2. Lineage (NCBI taxonomy): Eukaryota > Metazoa > Chordata > Actinopteri > Perciformes > Percidae > Sander > Sander lucioperca. The sequence goes on from NC_050187.1 coordinate 5,374,613, forward strand.
AAGTACCGGTTCGGCATCGGAATCGTAAAAATTCAAACGGTACCCAACCCTACTTTCCAATCTTTTTATTCAAAGTTGTATGAATCCTCCTGCAATCCAGATCCGACACAGTGCCAGGAGTTCCTAAAAGAGCTAAATCTGCCTCTTCTTCAGAGGAGGCAGAAGAACTGGGTCAACCTATAATGTTAGAGGAACTTAAATCAGCATTAAAAACAGTTAAAAAGGGAAAACGCCGGGGTTGGATGGAATTCCATCAGAACTTCTTCTACAGTACTTTGACATATTACATATCATTTTACAAACTTTAACCTTGGCCATAGAGATGGGTACTTTTCACCAACAAACCAACACTGCATTCATTTCCGTCATACCCAAAAAGGGCAAAGATCTTACGGAGTCTTGGCACTGCACTTAGAACGCTTTATTGAGAAGCTAGTCCACCCCGACCAATCAGGTTTTATACCAAAGCGTCATGCTGCAGACAATGTACGCAGATTATTTCATGTAATAGAAGAAGCCAAAGACCTTCCAACAACAGTTTTATCAGTGGATGCGGAAAAGGCTTTCGACCGCCTAGAGTGGAACTACTTGTGGCAAGTAATGGAGAGGCTTGGTTTGGGGGCCAAATTCATTGACATGGTGCATACTTTATATGCGAATCCCACGTCCATAGTCTCAACTAATGGCTTGCATTCTCAGCCATTTCCCATTGAGCGGGGCTCGAGACAGGGATCCCCGCTTTCCCTGCTGCTGTTTGCAATCTCTCTTGAACCGTTAGCCCAAGCCATAAGGCAAAATAAAATCTGTAATGTCCAGATTAAATCCAATAGCAGCTCAATATCATTATTTGTAGATGTTTTGTTGTACATCTCTGCTCTTGAGGACTCTATTCCAAAAATTCTTAAGATCTTCAACGAATTTGGCTCAATCTCCGGCTATAAAATCAACTGGAATAAATCTAATCTTCTTTTATTGAACAACAGACATGTGACATCAGCCATTAGTGTTACAATACCAACCCAAAGCAAAATTACATATTTGGGCATCATCATGCATGCATCGCTACAGCGAGTTGTCCAGGACAACTATGACACTATATTAGGTAATGTTCAAAGGGATCTGGCCAACTGGTGTGCGCTGCCAGGCATTACTACGGTCCAGGATTGCTGTTGTTAAAATAAACATAGTTCCTCGTGTGAATTTCTTAAGTACAATGATCCCCCACCAATACATTTCTGGAAGAAACTTGATACTAATTCGGCAGTATATTTGGAATAATAAACAACCTAGGCTAAAATACTGTACTCTACTCTACCCATACTCTAACGTACCACAAACACAAAATGTATCACAGAGCCTTTCGTGCCCTCAGAGTGTGGATGGACCCCTCATCTACAGTTCCATGGATAGAAATAGAACAAAACCTCACTGGAAGTCTAAGACTGCAAGACCTTGCCTTTGTAGGTGTGTGTCCAAAAACATGAATGCTAGCCTATGGTCCTATTATCACCAACACATTGACCAGCTTTAAACAGGTGGAGGAGCAACTACACTACACCAATAAGTGGCATTTGAATACCCCAATATGGCACAATGCACACTTAATGTCTGGTAACAAATCCTTTGCTTGTAAGCAGTGAAGTGACAGAGGTATTTCTACTTTAGACCAGTTATTCAATGAGAAAGGAATGTTGAGTTTTGAAGACCTGAGAGATAGTTTTGAGGTCCCCAGGACATCCTTCTACTTTTATCTGCGCTTAAGATCAGCCCTAAAATGTTATGGAGTAGTATTGAGGCGCACCCAGTCATTAAATGGTTTGTTGATTTTCCTGTGAGAGGATTAGTGTCCAAGATTTATGCTAAACTGATGCAAGTATCCATAGGAGAACTCCCAATAGTAAAGAAATGGGTATCCACTTCAACATATGTCAAAGGACATATTGGACTCCTCAGAAGAGATACGTCTCTAAAGTCATTCCCACTCCCTATTGTACTTTCTGTCAACCTGAACAAACCGGAACTTTCCTGCATATGGTCTGGGAGTGTGAACAGGTGCATGAGTTTTGGAATAAAACAACATCAATAATATCTGATGTGATAGGATGTCGAATTCCTACTGACCTGATTGTTTTTTTACTTAATGACAACTCTAAATTAAAGCTGCAAGCAGCGATGAACGGGCCCTCGCCTTCTTGCAGTCGGGGGTACTGGCAGACGCAACATCACATGTAGACCACACATTCTAAGTTTCATGTAAATCGGAATAACTTTTGCCAAGATACAACCGTTCATGTTTTAACAGCCACCTACCGGAAGTTTTTCCTCCATAACTTGCGCATTGTTTTAGCTATCAAAATTCTTTTGATAACTTTTAGTCACGAGGGTCCACCGAGTCTATATCCAAGTTTTCGTGCAGATTGGACTCACGGCCCAGGAGGAGTTAGACAAAGAATGTTTCCCATATATCGCGATGTGGCTAATTAATAAAAAACATTCTAACAGCGGCATCTAATGGCTGATTCACTCTAAATTTGTGATGGATGCTCAAGCCCCTATGTGGAACAACTCTGTCATGTTTGGTGTCAATCGGAATAAATCTTAGTAAGATACGCAACTTCCTGTTTCGACAGCCCTCTACAGGAAGTTGGTCCTCTGTAACTTGCGCATTGTGTTAGCTATCAAAATTCTTTTGATAACTTTTTGTCATGAGGGTCCACCGAGTCTACGTGTACATTTTTGTGCAGATGGGACTCACGCTCTAGGAGGAGTTAAAAAAAGTAGGTTTCGCTCAAAGCAAATTTGCTAATTAATTAAAAAAATGAAAACAGCGCCATCTAAAGGCCGATTGACGCCATATTTGGCACACAGCCTCATTGGCACATGAGGAACAACTATTCTAAGTTTTGTGTCCATTAGAATAGCTGTTGGCAAGATACAACTGTTCCTGTTTCCACACCCACCTACAGGGAGTTGGTCCTCTGTAACTTGTGCATTGTGTTAGCTATCAATATTGTTTTGACAACTTTTTGTCACGAGAGTCCTCCGAGTCTATATGCAAGTTTTCATGCCGATCGGACTCATGCCCCAGGAGTAGTTAGACAGAGTAGGCTTCCCATATATCAATATTTTGCTGATTAATTTAAAAAAATTAAAACAGCGCCATCTAATGGCCGATTGGCGCCAAGTTTGGCACAGATGCTAAACTGGCCATGACAAACAACCTTGTCAAGTTTCGGGGCAATCGGAATAATTGTTGCCAAGATAACGCAACTTCCTGTTTATACAGGAAGTTGCTGTAACTTGCGCATTTTTTCAACTATCAAAATTCTCTGGATAACTTTTCGTCATGAGGGTCAACAGATACTACATGCAAAGATTCAAGAAGATTGAAATCACGGCCTGGGACGAGTTCGAAAGAATGTAAAATACATGAAAAATGAATAATAAAAAATGGCCGCCTTCCGGTTTGGCGGAGCTAATGAAGGTAAATGAGAAATATGTCTGCAATGATTAGAGCAATATGGGTATTAAATCTGGTGAAGATCGGAGCAACTATGTCCAAGTTAAGGCCTTCCAGGCATTAGGGGGCGCTATGGAGCGCACTTACAGGTTTGGGCCTAATCGCTGTACAGTCTCGCAAAGCTCCCAGGTGTTTATGTGGGCGCCAATTTTCGTATATATTGAGGCCGTCAAAAATGTGCCCAAGTGCTAAAACCAATTAGGGGGCGCTATAGAGCAACCATACCACTCCCAAGCCTAAATGTGAATTCAAATGAAAGAGTTTACTATTGTGCACATGGCTGCAAAATCTTGAGAGTTTTCGTGCATCCTAAAGTCCTCAAACAAGTGTTCGTAAAATGAAGATTTTTACACGAAAACCAATATTTCGGAAATTACAGAATTTTGTAATTTTTTCTAAAAATAGCACCATGGACTTGAAGATGAGACCTATGTTCCCTCAAAAGTTGGTATATTAACTTATTACTTTTGTCCAATTTAAGGCGCACGTTAGGGGGCGCTATGGAGCCCCCTGGCAACGCCCGAGCCCAATCACTACAGAACTTTGCAATTTTCACCAGTTGTGACATGTGTGCAAATTTTTGTGAGTTTTCGTGCATGCTAACCTCCTCAAAAATGCGACGAGGAATTGGTAAAAATAATAATCTTATGAAAAACAATAGGTTCCTTCGCACTTTCAGTGCAAGGCACCGTTGGGGCCTTGCACTTTCGTGCTCGGGCCCTAATTACACCTGCTTGGGAAAAAATTTGGCTAGCTGGCTCAACTGCAACCAAGAAAATGATAAGCTCAGCGCTGGCTTCCACCCCCCCACTCGCTTTGTATAAAACTGGTTGCCGTATTTTCTTGACATAGTTATGCTTGAGCTCTCTACAGCAAAGATTAACAAAGCCAAATCATCAACTATCAGCCTATGGGAAAGCACAGCAACACAAATATCAGACTTAATGACCTCAGCCCCACAAGAACTAGAGGAGAGTGATTAGGCAAGGTGTGATTTCTGTTTGTTTGTTTGTTTTGTTTTTCTCGAGACCGCAGAGGGTGAGGGGTGGGAGAGGGTCTTTGTTCTTGTTCAATTTGTGTTTCTTTGTTCTGTGCACATTACCTGTCACACATTGTGATCAATTTTTTATTAGCACCTTCAGACATACAAAACAAATTCCACAAAGAAATAAGAGGTAATAATCTTCATTCGAGTTTCTGCGTGCGAAAGTCGCCGGACTACACCCTTTTCTAAACATAGCCATATTGATAAATACAGAGAGAATTTTGTGGAGCTGATAGTCTTATTCAGCTTTTTATCAATTTATTTGGCAATGGCTTTAATGTAACGGGATAAACGCTAAAGAGGGAAAGTTGCAGATTTTCAGCCATTCTGAAGCGAGTGGAGTGTGGAGATTTACCGAAGGGTGAACTTGGCCATGTACAGCAGTAAACCGGAAATCTGTATGTTCCCATAAATTACCAGCTATTTGAACCTAGGCCCAAAATCTTGTAGGCCCCCACACCGCTTAACACCACAGGGGGATCTGACCTTAAAGCAAAGGGCTTTTTTTTAAACAGTATTACAATAGTTTATTACAATAGTGTATCTTTACTAGTTGTATTTCCTTGTACATACAAAATGGTATTCTAAAAGTCTGACATAGAAAACCCAATTTGTCTGTGTTACTGTGTGTGCACATGCATCTGTATGTGTGTGTTTACTTGACTGTGCATACATGGGTAGGGACCGTAACAAAAACCTTTTGCACCAGGGTCCATCATTACTAGCTGATTCCACTGTTTTGTACATCTTTAAACTGTGTGAAGAAACAATGCAACTAGCAGTGTTTGGTAAATTTGGTAAATGATAGATGTAATTTTATCAAATTTGAAAACAACCAACCACACATGCTGGGCATTTAAAGATACTGTTGATCTCAAAAACACTTTAGATGTTACTGATAGCACTTTAAATACAATAATTTATTAATGTATTCCATTATTTAGTTTTAAATGTGCGATATGTAATACTGACAGCTAGTGTTTAAAATAGTTACTGCAGTACAAATTCAAAATACTGGAGAGAGTCGTGTCCTCCACCCCCTCCTCCCCAGACTCGAAGTTCACGGAGGTTGCCAGGCTGAGAGCAGCAGCCGCAACAATGTTGCTAGATGCTTGTCTCACATAGCCAGACATTACTTCACAGCACAGCGGAGTAGCTAACGTTAGCTAGATGCTGGTTATATTGACAGTCATAAAAGCCTGTGTTCACGCGGAGCTCTGTACCCAACTGACAGACACACTTTTTCGTCTTAGAATTACATAGGAACAGCTCGAACCACAAAAACCTCACTGTCCTCTGCATCCGACGGACAGATACACTTCATCGGCTTAGAATTACAGTAGGAACCACTAAAAACACAACAACCTCACCGTCCTCTTCACCCAACTAAACACACTTTATTGGCTTAGAATTACGGCAACAATCGCTAAACACACTGCAAACTCACGGTCCTCTCTTCCCGATTTACATCTCTTGGCTTAAAATAACTCACCATTGTCGGCTCCGGCCGCTGAACAGGCTACACGTTGTAAACAGCCGTGGCCGCTTGGCTGGTCCTCCGGTAACGTTAGCGGTTAGCAGGGTTAGAAGGGTTAGCAGGGTTAGCCAGGACCAGCCGGGATCACTTTACTGGCTGTGTCTCAATTGTTTTTGCGAGTAACCAACTCTCTCTACTACATACTCTAGCTATATAATTCAATGTGAGTACACAAATGTTGAAATTACATAAAATGCCCATGTAAATTAAAATAATCCAGAAATGGCTGCCAGACCTTATAAAATCTCTGGGTTGAACCCCCGATCGTGTTTCAACTTCTCAAGTTTCAAGTGTGCCATTACATCCTCAACCCAGCACCTGTGTGTGGGAAGCATATCTGACTTCCAATTACATAAAATAAGACGTCTGGCCAATAGAGATGAAAACGCAATGGCGTCTGATTGTGCACCAGATATCGCCATCCTAGCAGGGGTCACACCAAATATTGCGATTTCAGGAGCAGGCCTTATCTCTCTGTCACAGATGTAAGAAAAAGTAAAAAAAATTAAAGACCAAAACTGTATTAACTTTGGGCAAGCCCAGAACATATGATAGAGGGTAGACAGCATCGGGAGCAAGTCGGATTGACATCTGGATATATCCTGACAAGCCAACTCCTAGATAGATAAGCCTGTGGAGCACCTTAAACTGAAGTAAACCGTGTCTGATACAAAACGAAGTTGAATGTATTCTCTTAATTGCGCTTTGCCAGGAGACGTCCGACATTTCAAATCCTAATTCCCCCTCCCACCCTGCCCTAATATGACTAAGTGATGGCGAGGCGATCATCTGGATATCCTCATATAATCTGCTCACTCCTCCTCTTTGATTTAGATCCCCCTCCAACCACTCATCTATCCAGTCATTTGGCGAGAGTAATGGAAAGGAAGGGAAATGTTTCCGAACAAAGACACTCACCTGCTGATACCTGAAATAATGCGAACTGGGGATATTATATTAATTTACCAGCCTCTCGAATGACATGAACACACCATCCTTAAAGAGATCCTTCACCCGTTTCAAACCATTCCTGAACCATAACTTAAATGCTGTATCCATGAGTGAAGGTGGAAAGAGTGCGTTGGCCGAGATTGGGAGAGAGGGCATAGCCTGTCTATGTTTGAAGTGGGTCCTGAATTGGGACCATATTCGAAGCGAGCCACTCACAATAAGATTATTTGTGAGGTGTTGCTTACTGAGTGGCAATGGCGCACATACTAAAGAAGCTAGGGACACCGGATGAGCGGAATGTTGTTCCATTTCAACTCATACAGGTCCACCCCCCTCGTAAGACGCAGAGACCCAGTATATTAGTTTATAAATATTAGCTGCCCAGTAATATTGTAAAAAATTTGGCAGTGCTTAAGCCTCCCGCCTCTTTCTGTTTCTCAAGATGTGCCCTCCTTATTCGTGGGATGGTCTTATTCCAGATAAAAGGTAGATATAGATTTATCTAGCTCTCTGAAAAAAGACTTTGGGATAAAAACAGGTATTGTATGAAACAAGAATAAGATCCCTTTGGCTCTTTCCAGGGCTGGTTTAAAGTTATGCTTGAATAAATCACTGTATTTGCTGGTTGCTACATAACTGACAGACTGGGAAGAAAAACGATATTGCTCAATAAGGTAGTTATCTGGAAATGAAAATGCATCTACAGTCGAGGCCTCAATATCATTTGCCGACAAATGTTTAACTCCCTGCAAAGTAAATCAGCTTCTTCATCAACGGGATCGCTGAAAAAAAGGACATGCTATGTTCAAGGAAAAAACGTTTTTTATTCTGCCTAACAGAACTCTGTTTTTTTATTCATGCAGATGACAATTTCTGCGCTAAAATGCGCCTACAGAAAATAAAAAGCGCTGTGTCAGAGGGAGGAGACTGAGAGAAACTCAAGGTTTATTGAAGAAAATCTGCTTCCGACCAGGTTAGGTTCACAGACTCAGTTACCATAATAACTGGCTCTGAGGTTAAGCCTCTTTCTGAAACAGGCTAGAGTTACCCCTCTTTCTCAGGTTTGATTTACCTCCCTTTCTAAAATGGAAAACCCAGAGTTTCCCCAGAGTTTCCCTCATCTCAGGCAGGCCCGTATTAAGACAATGTGGTGCCCCTGGGCACTATTGAGCCTTTGCACGTGACGTCACACTCCACTCGTGCGAATTATGAACGCCATGACGGACGACGGAAGAGCTATGCTGTAGATGGACGGCAAGCTAAACTCGTACGTTTTCGTTCGTGTTTGTGTTCTCACATTCACAATCTGCAGAGTAATCCTCACCAACACAAACATGCAGAGTAATCCTCACCAACACAAGCATGTGTATGTATTGCCTTTCTGTTTTAAATGAGTGATAAATAAAATTATCCTCAACCAGCTAGCTGCCGTGCTAACCAGCTGTCCTGCTAACAGGTCCAACCCGATGATGACCCACATAACCAGCTAACAACGGTTATTCACTGACCTAGCTACATATCCAAAAAAGAAAGCCGTTCCCTTGATCATTTAACTTAACACACATACAAAAAA
>NC_050187.1:5718238-5790738 GCF_008315115.2 Sander lucioperca
TGATTCCTCTAGGAAACAAGGAGGCAATGAAGGCCGGATGTGAATGGGGTACTGAACTGTGCCTACGTAAACATGGAGGGGATTCCTAGCAGACTGAGAACAATATCTATTAACCTCTTTATTCTCTGTAAGGAAGCTGCTGTCTAAACGGGTGACACGGATTTCTAGACTATAATGACTGTATCACAGCGCTCTGTGTGTAGTCACAGAATCATGAGACCCTACCAGTGTGCGTGCGCGTGTGGATCTTGAGGTTCTCGGAGCGTGCGAACATCTTGCCGCAGTTGGGAAATGCGCATGAAAAAGGCTTCTCCCCGGTGTGCACGCGAATGTGGTTGATGAGTTTGTATTTGGCTTTGAATGCCTTCCCGCCGCGCATACACTCGTCCCACATGCAGACATGACTGAGGGTCTCGAGCCCCGCTGCTACATGCTCGGTGGTGACGTGGTCCACCAGCTCGTGCATGGAGCTGAAAGTTTGGTCGCAGACGGATGTCGCCGTCCGCCCAAGCCTCTGTCTCGAAGAAGTTCGGTCAATCCATTTACAGACCAGCTCGGTTTTGACGGTGGGGCCTTTGGAGAAATCCAGCAGGCCGTCCATCCCACCGCCAACACCACTGTCGGCAGAAGCGGAGATACTAGTGGCTCTCGGCTGTGGTGGTGAGACGATGCTCGAAGCCCCGGAGTTGTTGTTCCCCAGCGGAGAGACGAGGCCATTGTGCCTGGCCACTACAGCCGTCCGCTTCATGCTCAGCACGGCGGGCTGCCCCGCTCCTGTCTCCAACTACAACCCTCTCTTCCACGTAAAACGAGTTAAATCCAACTGGCAAAGCGTCCGCCGCTGTCCTGGCTTCCTTCCTGTGTGTTTTGGTGAAAGGGAGAGCGCATGCGGTGTCTTTACCCCCCGCTGTTCGGTATTAGATCCCGAGAGTCGGAGCCTCCATGCTTTTATTTACTGTGTGAATGGAGGTGAACGGAGACGAAGAAACACAGCAGGACGCGACCCAACAGCGTCTAGGGCGTCCTCGTCTCCTTTCTTTCTTTCTTCAATCCTTCCTTCCTTCCTTCCTTCCTTCCATCCATCCATCCTTCCCTCATTCCCTTTCTTATTGTTCAACTAACAGACCCCCAAAGTTATGGTACACACATAACATGACAAATTTACCTTCAATGATTACACTTTGTCACAGGGTTGATGTGGATGACCTAAGTTTGTCAACCCAACATTACATGGAAATTTGTGTTAAAAAGACAACATATGAAAAAGAAATCTAATATATGGGCTAGTATTTGTGCAACCATAATTGACAGACACACACAAATATTTTTAGTATCATTCCATGTTTGGTATGCAAGAAGATTTTTACCATACAGTCTTATTGTATAGTTTTGACAATTTTTCCCATCATTACTGCTATGATTTGTATTATTATTAGCCCATTATTATTTTTGATAAGGTCTACTATCAATTTTTACCATGAAAAACCTCCCTATCATAAAATGCCACTTTTGTCTAGAAATGATTGAAATCAAATAACCATAATGTTGTGTATCTGGGTGACAGCCCATGTTGTAAGGATTTTTTTTCCTGCATCACAAACACCAAAATGACCTTTCTGAATAAGAAAAGAGAGGGAGCGCTGGTTAATGTTTAAAAGTAAGTTAATATAACAAGATAAATGTAATGAATTTATTGATAATAGTAATAATAGGTGAATAGCGAAGTGATCTGCATGGTACTAGCCTGCTTTGAAATGTAAGGTCTAAGTGTTCGCCAGAGTTGTGTGTTGTTCTTTTTGCAAAAAAGCATTGACAAATTGCACTTGAATGGTTATAGCCTGGAGCCCTGCACAAAGTATTTATTATAGGATTAGATTATTCAACTGAGTATAAGGGCCACTTTTGGACCACTTTCCTTTTTGAGACATTAAGAATTAAGTCATTATGAGAATATATGTGTAATCTTAAAGATAATAATTTGTGATATTTCTGCATTAAAATGTATAAAAAAGACTATCATTTGAGGAGATTAAAGAGCCTCAAGCGGACGGCTGCACACCAGACGTTCCACACAGAGAACACTACTGAAGACCAAGAAGCTGAAAGACATTCTTGTTTTCCCACAACACAAACTTTTATATGACACAATACACCTTTTAAAAACTGAATTACAACAAAAGGAAGAGCAGGGCTGGCCTGGCGAAGATGTCGATAGAGCGGACCCGAAGCATCGCTTCAGACGCAAAACCATGCAGAGTCTGGGTGAGTCGGTTTAACACAGCACAAACCCCTCTAGAAGTAGGAAAGACATACATTCATCCAGGCAAGTTTATGCCTACCATAGGCTACACTTTAAACAAACTTTAAAAAAGCTTCCGTTGACATGCTTCAGAAGAGTTGAAAATCGGCAAATTTCCCTCTATAGACCCTTTGCACGTGAGTCATGCTCCACTCGCGCGAATTATGAACGCCATGACGGACGGCAGAAGAGCTATGCTGTAGACGGACGGCAAGCTAAACGCGTACGTTTTCGTTCGTGTTTGTGTTCTCACATTCACAATCTGCAGAGTAATCCAAACCAACACAAGCATGTATGTATTGCCTTTCTGTTTTAAATGAGTGATAAATAAAATTATCCTCAACCAGCTAGCTAGCTGCCGTGCTAACCAGCTGTTCTTGCTAACAGGTCCAACCCGATGATGACCCACATAACTAACATCGGTTAATCACTGACCATACCCAAAAAAGAAAGCCGTTTTCTTGATCATTTAACTTAACACACATACAAAAAATACCGGTTAAATTAAAGATGACATGGCACGGAAACTAGCTTCAAAAAGGCCAAAAAAACGGAGGGAGGAAGAATTAAGGGTCGGTATCCATCCCTCCTCCTATCTCCAACTTCTCCAAATACTGCTTTTTGTGAGCACCTACCAGATGCCCTACCTCGACCAATAACAGCACGACAACTTGTTGTTCAATAGAAGAAGCCATAAAGCCATAAATACAGTTTATTTAGTGTTATGTATTTCAAACTGATTGAAACTATAAAACTTTCCGCGCGTCTACTACACTGTTTAGCTTGTTATTGCTGGTAATTTTGCCGTCCATCATGGCGTCGTCACCTGGTCGTGGTCACGTGTTTGCAAAGGGTCTATAGCAATCATAAACAATACTGGCTCTAGCTGTTTGCTGCTTCCTGTTTGAAGCTGGAGGGAGCGCACCCATTGGTTGTTGACAATGTTCACGTGATTCAATACACAGACTTAAAACTTACGATAATATCAAACACGTTTTCACGTCAAGACGGGAAAAAAAGACTGACTCGGACTGAGTTTTATGATCACCTTACATCAAACGATTGAGACGACAGGAGCGCGCCCCAACTGTAGCAAGACTCTCATGATTTCGTTCCGATATTGGAAAATAGTCTGCGACAGTGGAATCACTTGAAAAGTCGTTTGGTGTAAGGTCGGCATTAGTCTCATTCTCACGTTAAACGCAACACATAGGGACAAGGAGACTGGGGGATTATTGTTACCTGCTTGGTTAACCTTTAGTAGTTGTGTTTTGTTATTAAATGAGCCCAGGTTAGCTTTAGCGATTTGTAACGCTAAAATGCTGTGCATTTAAAGAGTGTTTGCATGCCTATAAGGGCGTGTAGATGTGTGTGTGTGTGTGTGTGTGAAACTCTCCCAGCTGTAGGCAGACTCATCCCCACCAGAGATAAGGGACTGTTTAATTAAGGGGCCACCGGAGGAGTTTTGTGGCCTCTAACCTAAAAAGACGTGACCCTCCCCTCGTCAGTAATAATTTTCCTATGACCCTCCAAAATGATTCGAAAAAAAGGAATGACCCTCCCCTCGCGTGCAAGTTTGCACTTAGCAAAGAAATACAGATACCATTTGATTTTTACAGCCATGGCGTACAGGAGTTAACCTCTGCATTCTCATCTTACACATCCCACTCCTCTGTTATGGTGTGGTGGCCATTTCAGTAGATTTACTCACTAACATTGTTGTGGAAACACAATATGCATGGAAACTAAATGCACACTTCATGCATTACTGCATTACTTCAGATACTAAGTTACTCCTCTAGTAAACTAGTATTCATATGAAATAGAACAATAAAACATTGAGACCATTCAGCAAAGGACGCTGGGATATAACCAATTCAACACTGGTTGCTATGGACTTGTCACTAGGCTTCGTCATTGTAAATTTTAGAACATAGGTAAAGCTGCCGAAGCTGAACATTATATTCCCAAACATATATGTTTATTTTTAAAGCAGATTTTAAGTTACATTGTAACAATTTAACAATTCGCCCTTATGAAATCCAATCGCGGCACGGCTGTTTTGGAACGCAATAGACAGACGGTGGCGGAATGCCCGACACTTAAATTCAACTAAAATGTAACAGTGAACAATCAGTGTTGGACCTACAGTCTGTTGAGATGCCTCTCCAAACTCACCATAAAACGTTAAGACACGTTGAGAAAAAAAGATCCCTATTTTGCCGTAATCCAATGACACAAAAAAAAGTAATCCACAGCGATCAGGAGATCCACAAACAGAGTCACGGTGTATCCAGCAAGGCCGATACGAGCGTCACATTCACCAGCTAGCTCCAAACAGGTGAACGAGGCCTCTCCACTTCGCCGTTTAAACAAAGTGGAATAAATGTATAAAAGTCCAAATCTACACAAAACCCGCAATCAATTAGTAAGCTGACATCACATGTATATACATGGCATTTAGGAAACCTTTATTGCAAGGTTGGCACGGCAAGATGTCCAGACTAGTGCAACGGTAACTTTAGTTTTTTGCGTCCTGCTGCTCCCATCGTCAGCCAGGTAATATTTTTTTTACCAAAGCAGTATATGAAATCAGATGTATTACCTACCACCATTTAGTTGTTTTGTGTTATTTAAGATATTTATAAAATATCTGGTCATGCCAGATGTAATTATTCCACTAATTTTTTAAACAATGCAATTACCTGTTTGAGCCACCAGGGGGGCAGTGCTCCTCCTGCCCCCCCAGCAAACTCCGCATATGGGGTCAGACCATCTGCTAGGGCGCAAAGACTGAGAACTACATGGATAAATATGCACCAAAGAAGCCACTTTGAAATTTTGCTCTTTTCATGAATAAAAAAAGTTGGGTGACCCTCCCCTATTTTCCTCCGGTGGTCCATTCCATAAATACCGAACGGTCCCTAAGTCCAATGAGGATGCTGACGTCTGCAAACTTGAGGAGCTTGACGGACTAGTGACTGGAGGTGCAGCTGTTGGTGTACAGGGAGAAGAGCCGAGAGTAAAGGACGCAGCCTTGAGGACAACCGGTGCTGATGGTTTAAGAGACAGAGACAGGTTTCCACAGCTTCACATGCTTCTTCCTGTCAGACAGGAAGTCTGTGATCCACCTGCAGTCGGGCATGTGCACCTAGGAGAGCTTGTCCTGCAGCAAAGCTGGAATGATGTTGTTGAAGGCAGAGCTGAAATCCAATCCTGGCGTAGGTTCCTGAGAAGTCTAGGTTTGGATGTTGAAATGAAGGGCCATGTTGACTGCATCATCTACAGACTTGTATTTTTATTTATTTTTTCAACCTTTAACCAGGAAAAGTCCCATTGAGTTACAGTAACTCTTCTCCCAGGGAGTCCTGGCCAAGACCTGCTGCAAAAAGTTTCAAAATACATAAAAGACAGGACAAAGGTTACATACTACACCACAAATCTCTGTACGTACACTCTACTTACTAAAACACAAACAAGACATTACACTTAACTTGGCTCTATAGGCGAACTGCAAGGGGTCCAGGAGTGGGTTGGTGAGGGGTTTGAGGTGTGACGCTCAAAAGACTTCATAATCACAGAAGTCAGGGCGATGGGTCTGTAGTCATTCAGTCCTGTGATCCTTGTTTTTTGGGGACAGGGATGATGGTGGAGGACTTGAAGCAGACTGGTACATGGCATGTTTCCAGTGAGGTGTTAAAGATGTCAGTGAATACGAGACAGCTGATCAGCACACTGCTTCAGGGTGGAGGGAGAGACAGAGGCTGGTCTAGCTGCTTTGTGGACGTATTGTTGTTTAAACGGCCTGTAAACATCTCTTTCGCGGATGGAGAGGGTTTGTTGTTGTGGAGTGGGGCAAGGGGGGCTCTGAGGTGGGCAGTAATGAAGAGGCCCCTGTCCCTGTTCTCTGTGGGGCTGGAGGGCTGGAGCTGGTGGATGGAGTCATTAAAACTGGTCTGTTTGCCCAGTGCAGGCATGGATGTATTAACCCTTGTGTTGTCTTCCCCTCGACTATGAAAAAAACACTTTTGTTGTTTTTTGTGTTTTTTCAACATTTTTATCACTTTTTCTGTTGTTTTTGTTGCTTTGTCTGACGATCTGTTGCTTATTTACCAACGTTTTTGTCACTATTTCGAAGTTTTGGGCGCTTTCTCAAACTTTTTTGACATTTTCTTCCGGTGTTTTTGAAGTTTCTAGCACTTTATTCAACATTTTTCACACTTTTACCAACGTTTTGTCACTTTTTTTGGACATTTTCGGCACTTATTTCAACGTCCCATATTTCTGATACAAAAAAAACTTTGAAAAACTGGTCAGATTTGACCCAAGGACAACCTGAGGGTTAAGAGAACTGGATACAGCGTTCGGTGGGAAGCCCCGTTCATTCCAATGAGAGTGCTCAAAAGCGCATAAAGTAATCTTGGAACTCGGATCTTCCGCGTTGATTGGCCCATGACTTCACGATGGACATGCGCACTAGCAACAGTTGTCAACCGGTAGCAACATGCTTGTTTATGAGCTTCTCTCTCGTGTCTCTTACAAGTGGAGAACTCATGAACTCGCCGTTTCATTGTATAAAATATTCACTAACGTTAAACATTGTGTTTTCGTTGTTCCTGATCGTTTACATGCTTATCTAAATAAATGATTGATGTATTTAGACAACCAAGGATATGTAATTATGTCGCGCTACTAGCTAGCTACTAGCTAGCGCTAGCTATTAAGGTTAGCCTGCAGTTTTGTGAACAGAGCTTCTTTTAATAACATCCATGGCTTCATCTCTCATCCACGTTACAGGCTTTACAGCATACATACCATGGATGTATTAATAGAACACATGGTGAATTACAACCATTAGTGTTAGCATTATCCATTATTACAGCTACAGGACCTCGGGAGAACAGTCATATGAATCTGTCTGGGGCCCTCCAGACAGATGCAGAGTCATTAGCTGACGCCGACGGTAATGATACCCGATTACGCAAATCGGAGATGACTAAAATGAATGTTAAGTTGATGTGTGCATATGCAAAGACAATGTCGGACTCCGTAATTTTCTCTGGACCCCTGCCAAACTTGATAGCGATGACATGTATAGACGCATGTGATGCCCAGTAAATGATGTGGGCTTCATAGATAGGCTAACTGGCAGACTTTCTGGCGATAACCTGGTCTGATTAGGAGAGACGGCATTCATCCCACTTTGGATGGACCCGCTGTCTTATCTAGAAATATAACCAAGTGTATAGTTTATTAGTAGTCCTAAACCATGACAACACAGAGTTGAGACCAGGAAGCAGAGCTGCCGGCCAACACGCTTCTCTGTGCTTACATTAGGACAGTTACCAACTCATAGTTCCATAACAACGGTCTGTCCCCTGACTCAAATCAATTAAATCAAAAGTAAACAAAAGAGGAGTTATACACAAAAACCTAATACAAACTGAAACCACCACATAGTAGAACATAATAGGATTATTAAATGTGAACTTTTAAATATCAGATCTCTGTTTTCTAAAGCAGTACTAGTAAACGATTTGATATCAGATAACCATATGGATCTGTTCTCTCTTACCATGGCTGTGTCATAAAGAATATAGCCTAAATGAATCCACTCCTCCCAGTCATATTAATACTTATATTCCTCAAGGTTCTGGCCGAGGAGGGGGAGCTGCAGCAAGTTTCGACTTAAGCCTATTAATCAATCCTAAACCTAAATTAAATTAAAACTAATTTGAAAGTCTTGTTCTTAGTCTTTTACATCCAACTTTGTAAACATTACAGTCAATTCTATTGATTATTGTGTACCGCGCTCCAGTCCATATTCAGAATTTTTATCTGAATTCTCTGAGTTTTTATCAAGTTTAGTCCTTAATTCATGCAAAATAATTATTGTAGGTGATTTTAACATTAATGGGGACGTTGACATAACGACAGCCTCAGTATTGAGTTCATCTAGATTCAATTGGTTTCAGTCAGAGTGTACATAAGGCAACTCACTGTTTTAGCCTCAAGGGGCGGTAACCCTCGAACACCGTGGTGGACACCGGTGGTCAGGGAAGCCGTCCGACTGAAGAAGGAGTCTTTCTGGGATATGTTATCCCAGAGGACTCCGGAGGCAGTTGCAAGGTACCAAAGGGCCCGAAGGGCTGCAGCCTCTGCCATGAAAGACACGCTTCTTCAACATTGCATGGAAGTCTGGGACGGTGCCTAAGGAGTGGCAGACCGGGATGGTGGTTCCCCTGTTTAAAAAGGGGGACCAGAGGGTGTGTGCCATTTACAGGGGTATCACACTTCTCAGCCTCCCCGGTAAAGTCTACTCCAAGGTACTGGAAAGGAGGGTTCGGCCGATAGTCGAACCTTGGGTTGAAGAGGAACAATGCGGATTCCGTCCTGGTCGTGGAACAACGGACCAGATCTTTACTCTCACAAGGATCCTGGAGGGAGCCTGGGAGTATGCCCAACCGGTCTACATGTGCTTTGTGGATCTGGAGAAGGCGTATGACTGGGTCCCACGGGAGATACTGTGGGAGGTGCTGCGGGAGTATGGGGTGAGGGGGTCCCTTCTCAGGGCCATCCAATCTCTGTACGACCAAAGCGAGAGCAGTGTCGGGGTTCTCGGCAGTAAGTCGGACTCGTTTCAGGTGAGGGTTGGCCTCCGCCAGGGCTGCGCTTTGTCACCAATCCTGTTTGTAGTATTTATGGACAGGATATCGAGGCATAGTCGGGATGGGGAGGGGTTGCAGTTCGGTGGGCTGGGGATCTCATCACTGCTTTTTGCAGATGATGTTGTCCTGATGGCATCATCGGCTTGTGACCTTCAGCACTCACTGGATCGGTTCGCAGCCGAGTGTGAAGCGGCTGGGATGAGGATCAGCACCTCTAAATCTGAGGCCATGGTTCTCAGCAGGAACCCGATGGAGTGCCTTCTCCAGGTAGGGAATGAGTCCTTACCCCAAGTGAAGGAGTTTCGAGTTTGCGAGTAAGGGGACAATGGAGCGGGAGATTGGTCGGAGAATCGGTGCAGCGGGTGCGATATTATATTCAATTTATTGCACCGTTGTGACGAAAAGAGAGCTGAGTCAGAAGGCAAAACTCTCAATCTACTGGTCAGTTTTCGTTCCTACCCTCACCTATGGTCATGAAGGCTGGGTCATGACCGAAAGAACAAGATCCAGGGTACAAGCGGCCGAAATGGGTTTCCTCAGGAGGGTGGCTGGTGTCTCCCTTAGAGATAGGGTGAGAAGTTCAGTCATCCATGAGGAACTCGGAGTAGAGCCGCTGCTCCTTCGCGTCGAAAGGAGCCAGTTGAGGTGGTTCGGGCATCTGGTTATTATATCCATATTCATGTCTTCCTTACATTATTGTTGTGCATTGTTATCAAACTTAAAGGTACATTCTATAAACAGAATAGTACGGAGCCCCTAAAGGGACATGGGGAGGAAAAAAAAAAAATCTTGTCCGCACCAGATACGTTCGCGTGGTAACGAGTAACTTTCTCGTGCTAACCAGAAACTTTCTCGTTACCACGCTAAAGTTTCTGGTGCGCACCAGATACCGCATGCACAGAACCGGGCATTCTATCTGCTGTTTCCATGGGTGAAAAAGACAGAAAGAGGCTTAGTTAAGCTGTATTTCGACCTTGGACTTACTTATAAGGACATTAAAGTTTGCTTGCGAGTCGTCACCACTATATTATCTCAGAAAGACATTTAAAATGAATTTTGAAGTTGTGTCGTCTGTTTCGGCGCAAGGGATACACCTGTCTGGACCAGGTAATTACTTTCATTTATGAACAATTACAAGCATCTGGCCAACTGCAAGGGTATAGGTAGATTTTTACAAAATGCAAGGAGAATGGATTACGTGTCAGAAAAGAAGACATCCGCTCAATTCTAAAAGAACTGGACCCGAGGGGTGTTGAACTCAGAGGAAACAGCTCCATCGAGCTATTTTGCAACAGGGCCCAATTATATTTGGCACTTACATGTAGCTGCATATGACAAGCTGAAGCCAATCGGTATCTGTATAAGTGGGTGTATTGACGGCTTTTCGCGGAAAAATCTGGCTGAACGCATTTACTACAAGCAGTGAGCCCAAAATCATTGGAGGCTACTATATGGAGGCAGTGGAGAGAACAGGTGGCTGTCCACGGATTGCCAGAGGTGACCGGGGCACAGAGAAAGTGTTAATCTTTTCTTTGTTTTACTAGCGCCAGTTACTGTGGCTTGCAGTTTTGGGTAAGTGCTGTGTGTAAGTGCTTGTTCAGGTTGTTTTTTCTCTACAGGAGTACAAATCTTTAATTGATTTGAGTTCATTCCCGTTTGCTCGCTAACTACCCCCCCCCTGAGTTCGCGCACATTGTATGGGGGAGATGTGTATTTTACTTACTGATCTTTTTCTGTTGGAATTAAAGCTGTTAACCTGTGAGCCCCGTTTTCCCTGTGGGTGCCTCGGGTCGACTTGTTTGAGTTTTTGAGTTTATAAGATACATTGGGAATTTGAGTTTCTCATTTAATGAGACTGCTTAGTTAGCAGCTAGCCTACTTAGTTAATTAAAACGTGTGTATTGCCCTTAGCCCCTGTTTACAGGGTCTGGGTACCTGATTTCCTCCCCCCTTTTTTGCCATTGAGTGTATACGGTGGGTGCTTTTCAAGTGTGTTGCATTTCTTTTCTGCTTTACTTTTAAGTAGCAGGCCTGTTTTGGGGAGTGACCTTGTTCAGTTCGGTCCAACAACTGGACTCTCAGTCATGGATCCTGGCTGCCATACGTGGTTTGTCTCCATACGGAGGTTAGGTAAGATTGAGGCTCAGCATTCTGTGGCGAGAATTGCATCGGAGTTGGGACCCTCAAGGGATTCCTCCCCTGACGGGTTGCCTATCAGCGGGATGATAGTGATCATGCTGACACCCTCTCCCTTTATGCCCCAGCCTCCCCTTTTGGGAGTGGTGGGCAGGCTGAGGATGCAGCTGAGTCTGATCAATTTGACTCCTCGTGGTTTAGCGGGCTGTCCACTTTGACAAACACGGGTGACAATGAGCCCTCACATGGATATTATCTCCAAGGTCATGAGTGCGGCAAAAATTGTTGTTGTACCCCCTGCTGTGGATGGAGTGTGGGCAGGCATCTCCCAGTCTCAGCAATCGGTGTCGGATCCCGTGGCTAGGGATTATTTACAGATGAAAGAAAGGCGTGGAGCGCCCCTAGTGGGGCCCCTCAATTCAATGCAGGCTGCCAGAGATTGGCTAAAGTACAATATGCTCCTGGCACTGGTATGGGGGATATGCTTCCCGTTGAATGGGAAATTGCGGCTTTGACGTCTCTGGGTCCGGAGCGTGTGACGGGTATTCTGCGCTGTCCGGTTAAAGAGTGCAATAAGACTGACTATCTGGTGTATCGGACCTACAATGCAGCCACATGAGCGGCTCGTTCTGGTAATGCGCTTGTCATTTTATTGGCGGCCCTTAGGAAGACTGCCAATCCCGATGACAGGGATACCATGAATCTCATATTCCGCCCTTGTTACCCATTCAGACATTGGGTCTACTAGGTCGTCGACCATGATGTCACGGCGGCAGGTTTGGTTAGCGCAAACGTCTCTGCCAGAGAATATCTGGAAAGAGCTTGTGAATATGCCGATTGTTCCGGGGCAGGTTTTTCATACTTACTCCCAGGTTTGTTGGATAGGGCTTAACAGTCTCGGCGAACTAGGGATTGTGTCCAACGCACATTCGGTAGAGCTGCTGTTACCAGATATAAGCTCAGGGGCTCCTAGCTTCCGCACCAACCCGCTTGGGGGTATGGCAGACAGCAGAATGTGGCATTCTCGCCCCCTGGTAGTGGTTACAGACAGCCATCCCAACGCCAGCAAGGGTTTCGGCCTGCCTGTCAGGGTACAATGGCGGACTCAAATGCACGACGAGGTAAAAGGTAAGTGGATTTATTGTTCAATGAACAATGCAGGCAAAGGTACAGAATCAACAGGCAGAAGACATGGTCAGGAATACAAGCAGTTGGTCTGGTAACACTGGAAACATACACTAGGAAAACGCTGGAAAGAGAGACACACGAGGAGCTGGCAGGGAACAAGTGAAACAAGGGGGGGTATATATACATGGGGGATGGGAAGACAACTACACACAGGTGAATCACATTAGGGTGGGCACAGGTAATTACAAACTGCAGGAAACAAACAAAGACAGGAAGACAAGAGAACGGGAATGCAGACATACAGTACATTTCAAAATAAAACAGGAAGTCCATGAAACAAACAGAAAACAAAATAAGAGCGAGGACTGGATGTGACAGTACCCCTCCCTCTAAGGCCGAACACCGGACGGCCCAGGCTCTTCAGGATGCTGCCTATAAAAGTCCTGAATCAGGCTAGAATCCAAGATATTACTGGCTGAAACCCACGATCTCTCCTCTGGACCGTATCCCTCCCAGTCCACCAAAAACTGCCTTCCTTGACCCCTCTTCCTGACCACCAAAAGCTGGACACAGGAAAAGGTCCTTCGAACCGAGGAGCCAACTTCCGGCTCGCTTGCGCAGTGGAAGATCCTTGGTGGCCAACCACACCTTCTGGCCCACTTGGTAATGAGGCGCCGCAGACCTCCGACAATCAGCCTGCCTCTTGTACTGGTCACTGTTCCTCAAGAGAACCTATCGAGCCCTTGTCCAGGTCCGCCGACACCGCCTGACCAAGGCCACAGCAGAAGGAACCCCCACCTCTCTCTTGAGTGCGGAAAACATCGGCGGCTGATACCCATAGGCGCACTGGAAAGGAGACAAGCCGGTGGATGAGCAGGGCAGGGTGTTGTGAGCGTACTCCACCCACAGAAGCTGTTTGGAACAGGAAGCTGGATTCCGCGAGACCAGGCAGCGAAGACCCATCTCCATCTCCTGATTCAGTCTCTCAGTCTGTCCATTTGACTGTGGGTGGTAACCTGAAGGCAAGCTGACTGTGGCCCTGATCAGTGTGCAGAATGCCTTCCAGAACTGGGAGATGAATTGTGGACCACGATCTGACACCACATCAGTAGGCAACCCATGTACCCTGAACACATGGGCGAGCAGAACCTCTGCTGTCTCTTTAGCAGAGGGTAGTTTGGGCAGGGGAATAAAATGTACCATTTTGGAAAATCTGTCCACAACAACTCAGAACGGCAGTATTACCATCGGAGGGGGGTAACCCACTAACAAAGTCTATGGAAATGTCTGACCATGGGCGCTTGGGAACAGGCAGAGGTTGTAAGAGGCCAAAAGATGCTTGACGTTAAGTCTTATTTTGAGCACAGACTGGACACGCAGCCACATATTCCCTGACCTCTCTCTCCATGGACGGCCACCAGAATCGTTGTTGCACCACGAAAATGGTCCTCTTGACCCCAGGATGACAGGAGAGAGGCGAGGTGTGTGCCCAATGGATGACCTGAGCCCGAAGTTCAGCAGGAACAAACCGATGATTGGGAGGACAACCAGAAGGAACAGTTAGGCTGAATCCCATTTCTCTATCTTACCCCTACCCCTTACCCCTACCCCTTAGTTTACCCCTCGCCCTTGGCCCTCAAAAACGAGGGGTAAGGGGTAGGGGTGAAAACATACCCCTATGAAATGAGATGCCACTTGTTTACATCATCATACATACTTAGGTCTGTTTGCAATAAATATTTGTATACACACTGCATGGTGTGTTCAGTTCAGTTATCACTGTTTTGAATGTCATTGATGTTCAGAAACACTTTCTTTGTTAACAAAAAGCTGTCTTTATTGCCCAATAAAGTAAACATTATTACAACTATTACAACTATTAGAACCATAACTTACATGTCACACACATATAAAAAAGACACTCAAATGTACAAAACAAAAAAAAGACACATAAGACCACAAACTGAAATTCCAGACCCCAGTCTGATGCCTGTTGGCCAGCACACGCATAACACAGGACTCAGGCAGAATGTTAGCAGGTTCTTCGGGAGATGGATCAGGATCGAACAGGCAGGATAAGGCATCAGGCTTCACATTCTTAGAACCAGGACGGTAAGACAGGGTAAAGTTAAATCATTTAAAGAACAGGGCCCACCTAGCTTGGCATGAATTCAGTCTTTTGGCAGAACGCAGGAACCCCTCGAGCCAATGCCGCCACTCCTCCAAGGCCACCTTAACTGCCAGAAACTCACTGTTACCAACATCGTAGTTCCTCTCTGCTCCAGACAGCTTATGAGACAGGAAAGCACATGGATGAAGTCTCTTATCTTGGGAGGAACGTTGAGACAGAACAGCTCCAACACCCACATCAGACGCATCCACTTCCACCACGAACTGGCGTTGCGGATCCGGCAGAACCAACACAGGAGCAGTGGAAAAACTTTGTTTCAGGTGAGTAAATGACCATTCAGCTGCTGGAGACCACTGGAACGGCGTCTTGATAGATGTGAGTTTGTGAAGTGGAGCTGCCACAGTGCTGAAGCTTCTGATGAATTTGCGGTAGAAGTGAGCAAAACCAAGAAACCTCTGGACCTGCTTGCGTTTAGTAGGAGTTGGCCATTCAGCAACTGCTCTCACTTTCTCTGTGTCCATGCGAAATTCACCCTCCGACACCACGAACCCCAGGAAGGACACAGTGGGCACATGAAACTTTCACTTCTCAGCTTTGACATAAAGCTGATTATCCAGTAGTCTTTGAAGCACCTGTCGCACATGCTGAACATGTGAACTTGGGTTAGAAGAGAAGATCAGGATATCGTCCAGGTAAACAAATAGAAAAATTTTCAACATGTCTCTCAGAATGTCACTGTCACATGTTTACTAATGCCTGAAAAACTGCAGGAGCGTTAGTGAGTCCAAATGGCATTACAAGGTATTCGTAATGGCCTGTAGGGGTGTTGAAAGCCGTTTTCCACTCGTCCCCACTCCTTATTCTCACCAAATGGTAGGCGTTGCGAAGATCCAATTTAGTGAAAATCTTAGCCCCCTGGAGCAGTTCAAAAGCAGTGGAGATCAAAGGCAATGGATAATGGTTCTTCACTCTAATGTCATTAAGTCCCCTGTAATCGATACAGGGGCGTAGGGATTTGTCTTTCTTTCCCAGAAAGAAGAAATCGGCTTCCGCCGGAGAAGAGGAAGGGTGAATAATCCCTGCTGCCAGTGATGCCCCCATGTACTCCTTCATCGCTGCCATCTCAGGAGGTGACAGTGAAAACCCTTAAACCCTTATAACAAGGTAATGACCAGGTAACAGTTCTATGGCGCAGTCATAGAGGAGATTTTGATCCTTCTGCAGAAGGATGCGATCATGAAAGTCGATCCCAGCGAACTGCTCGATGGCTTGTATTCCATGTATTTCCTTGTTCCGAAGAAGGATGGTGGGTTGCGCCTCATCTTGGAACTAAGGCCTTTAAGGTTAAACGCCTTCATAAAGGTTCTGCCTTTCAAAATGCTGAACACAAATCAGGTCTTGGAATCCATAGAAAAAGGAGACTGGTTCACCTCCATAGATCTGAACGATGCGTACTTTCACGTGCCCATCTGCCCCGACCACTGGCCTTTCCTTCGGTTTGCCTTCCAAGGACAAGCGTACCAGTTCAAGGTCCTGCCATTTGGCCTTAGAGCTGAAGATCTTTGCCGGGTCTCGTCGGGTTCGGTCTTAATTTCTGTCATTTTACACGGGCTCGGGCCGGGCTCGGGCTTGTGCTCCAGGTTGCATGGTAAATGAGCGGTCAGGTGATGCATTTCGATTAGCACGAAAATGGATGCTGAGGAGGTGAAACAAAGGCTGGGCTCTGGAGGACCAACTTCCAAGTGGCCTATAGCCTACGTTAGTCATGAATAAATTATGTTAAAAAATGTATAAATGACTCATTCTTGACGAAAGACAAAAGAGTTGTGTGCGTGCGGCGCAGTCTCTTTTTTCTTTCTCTCCCTTTTCCGCCTAGTGGTGCGTATGCCCGCTCGTGGTGTGAAGTGGACTGTGTCCGCGCTATTCTCCCACATGCACTCTAATCACTACTGATAGACAGGATGGTGCAAGGTATGTGGGAACCCCTTTGGGGGGAGCACACATCAATGTTTTGGAGTTGAGGGCGGTTCACCTTTCTCTGAAAGCTCTCCTCCCTTTTATTCAGGACAGACATGTCCTAGTGAGAACAGACAGTTCCTCCACTGTGTATCATGTAAATCACCAGGGAGGCACCAGGTCTCTGCGCTGCCTCCAGGTCGCACAGGAACTCCTGTTTTGGGCTTTTCGGCGTCTGGCTTCGCTAAGGGCGATTTACATTCTTGTAACTTACTTGTGAACCGGGCAGCGGACCTCCTGTTCAGGACTGGTCCTCCCCCAGGAGAGTGGAGACTCTCTCCAGAAGTTGTAGCCCTCCTATGGACTCGGTGCGGCATGGCACGGACCGATCCGTTTGCATCAGTGGAGACTACCCACTGCAGGATGTGTGTCAAATTATTGATTTATTTAGTAAGTACGGTGTAATAAGCGGAATAATGTAAAGCAAGCGGGTCATTATCTCTCCCACAGTCATCATTAGTTAAAAAAAAAGTTTGGGAAACTTTATTTGCATATGGTGATACAATGTAATGTATACTGTAAATTGTCACCAGGGGCCTATTTATCTCAGCTGCAGAGTAAACGAGGGCTGTATTTGAAACAGGTCTATTTTTAGATACTTTAGTTCTATTGACTTTATTTTTATATGATATTCTATCATACTGGTGTAAGAAACTTTCCTGCAAATTCATGACTTCCTGTTGTCTTGATAAATTCAGTGTAATGTACATTCCACAATACTAACTCTGTCAGTACAACAGAGACATGTCAAACTCACCACTGTCGTTCTCTTTTTAACACTAATGGTGTAAGGCGTTAAGGAGACTATATTGCACTTGCTGTGTAGACCTGTCATCAACTTCATGCCTTCCCAAACAGACTTGAGGTCATAACCAAATTTGTAGGTAGAAGGTTCTTACTGATACAGAAAGTAGTTTGATATCAGGTAAACATTTGTTTGTGGACCCCCTCCGCTATGGATGTAGGAGAGCCTTGTAGCTGAAGTGTTATTGTTTTGTTGTCCTTCAGGTGCCTAGCTGATGTGTTTGTTTTTGTCCTATGTGGTATCTGCAGCTGGAGGATGAGGAGGAACCATTTGTGTTAGAGGATACCTACGTGCTAAACACAGATAACATGGCTGCTCACTCCTGTGACACCTCCTCTCTGGCCAGCTCGGACAGTGGAGACCCAGCACATCTTCAACGACATGTACACACATACAGACACACACACACTCCTTGTGCATCCAATTGGGCAGCCGCGGCATTTATGGTGCTTTACTCTTCTGGAGTCTGTGTTTTATATCTGTTGCAACATTTATTGTACTCTTGAAAGATGCAAATATATAAACTTATATAATTACTAACTTACTCTAGGGCTTTTTGTAATAATACATTTTAAACAAATTTGAAATCCCCCCCTAACAAAAAAACAAATAATGTTGTTGACAACATCATTTTCACTGTTTTATTAACTTTAGGCTTCATTATTAGCCTGGTTGACACCTGACCTTTCTCAGTTGTAACTGAGAGCGGGTCTGGGCAAGCTTCATTCGCAGCGCATTTCCAAAGGGGCGTCACCAACAGACGCCGTTCAAATGCCTCTGGGCACAATTGGATAGTCCTTCAACCAATCAGACCAACGATCCGGGTGATGTAGCGGCGACAGCAGAATCAACGGGTTGCTGCCGAAGCGGTGGCCGTCATGTTGAATGTAAACAAAAAGCTGCTTACCTTCGCTGCACTATCGTCATCGTGTAAAGCTCGCCTCAACGGTTGTTGTGATAGGCTCTTGGCCAGACTGACTTGCAGAGCAAATCTCAAATTTGCAGGAAGTTCGTCAGGACTTCATTACACCAATCTAACGTCATATTCTTCCAGCAATCAAATTTTCTTTTTACATGACTTGCAATTTTTATTTTATTACATACACATCAGTCATTCTCAACAGATGACATACAGTATAATGGAGTTGCAGAAGGAGGTTGTATACAAGTGAGGGGGGAGAAAGTCCTGGGGTTGGGTGATATTGTTAAATTAGAACTCCGGGCAATTTTTACGTTAATCTTGATCGCTATAGGTATGTGAGTACTGTCGATAGCAAAAAAACGAGCTAAATTGGTGGAGCTCCCACTTAGCTAAAACGGCAGTTTTGGAGGCATAACATAAAGACACAGACACAAAATACAATTAAAATGTCTGTGCAACATGAACAGGGCCCTTACATGACAAGAAGATGCGTTTTCAACTCAGACATTGTTTAAATTCACCTACCCTGTTAGCTGCTATCTGCCGTCTGGGATGAGTGAGTGTGTTCAGCCAGGCTTCGGTAATAATCATCAAGCAGCAGTTTCGTGTGTATTTGTAACATATATATCCATTTTGTGTGCGATCCATCTGGTGTTGGTGAATATAGGAGTCTTGGCAGTGGCGAACTGTGTATTAGTTGCCTTAGCCAGGCTAGCAGGCCTGACCGGCATCCTTCTACTTCCTCCCCGCCTTCCCCACCTGCCGCGGCCAACAACAATCCACAGGCGCCAGCTGGTCTGGTGGATGTCCGACAGTCCATGCTTTCGTGGCGAAATTTTGAAGTTTATTCCCCCCTCAAAAATAGGTAATTGAGCACTGTAATGGTTATTATCATATCAGTGACTATGTAACTACATGGAAACGGGCCAAATTATGTCTGTTCCTTGTAAAGTAACAGCGTTACAGAAGGCTAGCTGTAGTCTTGCGCTGAAGTCCCGTGGGAATTCAGTTGTAGCAGGAAAAGGTAAACAACAGTGTGCAGATCGGAGCGTAGTGTGTGAAGAGTGAAGAGCGGAGGTGTTCACAAGGGAAGAAGCTTGGAGTAACGTAGTTAACTATGGAGCTAGAGTTAGCCTTCTGTAACGCTGTTACAAGCCATGACCAACTTGCATCCTCCGGTCATCAAGCGTCACATCAGACTCCAACCCCGTATAAAACAAAATACGGCGGAGAGATGACAAAATGCGTAGCTATATATAACTATTATATACGTTCAGGCAGCAAGCAGCTGTTTACCGGGGGGAGGGACACCGCGGTGAACGGTTATCGGTAAGAAGCTACACTACTGTTTAATGTTCAGAAATAATAGCTAGCTGTGTAATATTCAGAAGTAATAGCTGTGTAATCTGCTTTTTATTCCCCCCCTCATTCACATAGGCTTATTTTGAAGAAGATGGGGATCGGAGGGAGGGTCACCCAGGCCAAGGAGAAGTGGGACAATTTAAAAACAAAGTACAAGGTGGGAGATATTGTACTTTGGGGTATTAAGGTATGGACATAATTGTTATGCACATCTTAATGTAACTTGTGATTTTTGAAGTAAGCCTTGGATGTAAACCTGACAGACTTGGGCCTGCTGACAGTAAGTTTAGATGCAGTATTGTGTACTATAGTAGTAATACATCATCACAACAATCTTTTGATCTTCACTGTTTAGGAATGCAAATGTCCTGCAACAGGTCAGGGGACAGAAGATGGCAAGGCGACGGCAGCAACTTGGCCCTGGTTTGCTCTCATGGACGAGGCATTAGGGCAGTCTGCAGCATTCTCGCCTTATTGCCTCGATCCAAGAGGACAAACCAGGGCCAAGCACTGCACAAGAGGTAGAGGAAGGGAGAGACGAGGAGGAGGAGGAGGAAGTGAGAGACAGCAGCAAAGAGAGAGCAGGGAACAGAGGAGAGAAGAGGAGAAGAGAGAGAGAGGATCCATTCCTCCAACTCCTCAAGGAGGACATTAAATATCAGAGGGAGGCAGATGAGAGGAGGGAAGCAGAGGCCAGAGAGAGGTCAAACTGCTTTTTTCTGCTTTTGGAGAGGTTGACGGAAAAATAAATAAAGTAAATTAAATTTAACTGGTTCTTTGCCCCTTTTTTAATTATTTAATATAAACTGTCTGTGTCCATATTTTAAAATACCGTATTGTTTCTTTAGACTGCAATAGAAAAAACTTGGTAAGTAACAAATAACTAGCATGTGAAGCCTAGAACAATGTACTGAACAATATCTTCACCCTTATTTACAACGTTTTGTGGTTAGGTTCTACAAAAACATTCATTTCATCTTGGTTACAAAAAATTATTTATTTAAACATTTCTATATTGACAACTATATACATGAAGCAAAACATTCATTCAAACAACATTCTCATATCTACAACTATATACAACAACTTAAACATTTACAACTATATACAACAAGACCAACAACAGAACAACGAGTGGCCATCAGCTACAGCTGCTGGTGCTGCTGCTGCTTCAAGACTGCAGACAGAAGAAGAAAGTTTAGGTTAGTCCAGTGGTAATCCAATCTGTCCTGTAAGATGATAATTGTATCTAACGTATCTAAAACACTTGCAGTATATTTAATATTGTATCAAGAAGGTAAATTAAATATACTTATGTACTAGTAATGTACTTTATTATTGTCAGTTAAGACCATAATAAAGTACATCACTAGTACATTAAGTATATTTAATTTACCTTCTTGACTGTGTATGGGTGTTTACCAATGGTGTTGTTAAATGACTTTTCATATGTTGGTTACAGTGTTACAGTAGTTTAAGGATAATTGCCAGCTGGTAACTTTGAAGTATATTTTTGTCATAATAGTCATAGAAACAACAAACTTTCTTTTATGTACTTGGATGTGTCATCTTCCACACATTTAATTATTCACCTGGGAAAAATAGTCGTGGTCCAGAGGTGCCTCATGCAGTGCAGACACGTCATTGGTCAGCGCGGCCTGCCAAGCAGCTCCACTCTGGCTCTCCCCACCATCACGCTCCAGACGTCCTCCTCCACAGCCTCTTCCAGCTCATCCCCAACACCAACACAAACGGGAAGAGTTTCCTGTTGTTATAGTCGTGACCATCAGGGCTGCCAGGACATTTTATTCGGATGTGGCAGCCATCTACTGCCCCTGCTGTGGTTCGCTATGAGTTTCGCTGGGAAATGTGGAGGATGTTTAACATGGCAGCGAATGGAGGAAGATTTGGAACTGTTGTCATTTGGAAGCTCATCGAGCCAAATGTATAATCACATAAATGAGCACATTGGCTGAAACTAGACAGAAATACCTACGTTTTGATGTATAGATTGTGTATGACAAGTAAAAATTGTGGGTGTGAGAGCAATTTAGAGGAGGGACAAAGATAATTTTTTAAGGCTCCACACTCTACTTGATGAGACTAGATAGATGACTCTATCACTCACTCTGGCAGACACAATACACACTCTGTTTAATCGATAAAAATTCCTGAAATGATCACTAAACTTAAACAACTTTATCACAAAAACTGTAAAATATATCAAACTGAAAAGATATAGCCTAATACCTGAAGTTTTTGTGAATGGTTTAAAGTTTGAATCACATCTGTAGGTAAAAGTATGACAGACCTGAAAACTTTGGGAGTGGAAGAGGATTTGAAGGATTTGAAGCATGCTCTCATTGCGTTTAATGTTAAAATAACATGTTTAAAAGCTTAATATTTAAAAAAGTATAAATAGTAGAAAAAAGTTGACTAGAAAATGCATTTCCTGCAGAAAATGTGTGGGAATGCTGAATAGTTAAATTGCTAAAGCTAAACTAGATGAATAGCTTAAATCCGCAAGAAGAAGTTGAAGTAGTGAGAATAGTTGAAAAAGTGGAAATCGGTTTAATAAGTATGAATTTCATTAAAAGTTGAATAACACCACTAATGTATAAAAGAATTTATTTTCCTATCTGAAATTATGAATAAGTATGGAAGACTTACAAATGCTGTGAGAAACACTGATGAAAATGCAGAAATATGGAACAAATTGTTTGAAAAATCTCAAATGCATTGCACTACACTGCTGAAAAACTTGGAAGTTGGAAGCTGAACTGCACATAACTTAAGAGCTGAAATACATTTGTAGAAAAGCTGGAAGCTAAACTGTAATACTGTCAAAAGTGGAAGTTTCAATAAATTGACTAAAAATACTTATTATCAGCAATATCCATTGCATAGAACAAACACGCAGAAAGAGAGAAAGAGAGACAGAGAGAAAGAGAGAGAGAGAAGAAAGAGAGGAGAGAAGGAGAGAAGAGTATGTATGTATGTATATGTGTGTGTGTGTGTGTGTGTGTGTGTGTGTGTGTGTGTGTGTGTATATGTGTGGCTATGTGTGTACGTGTGTTCAGGTGTGTGTATGTGTTTCTTTGTGTGTGTGTGTGTGTGTGTGTGTGTGTGTGTGCCTCTGTGTGTGAGAAAAGACAGACAATATATAATAATTTTTCTGTCTGTGGAAAAGTGCTGTGTCATGCTATAAAGATTATCACAACATTACATTACATGTAATTTAGCTTACACTTTTATCCAAAGCAACTTCCAATTGCTATATATGTATGGTAATACGGCTCAAAGTGGGATTCAAACCTGGGTCTCCCAAACCAACGGCATGTGTCATAAAAGAAAAGAGAAAATAGAAAAAAAAAAAAAACAGAAAAGAAAGAAAACAAATTGCTACTAGGGATTTAGGGCTTTGCTTAAGGACACATCAGTTAATGTAGCATAGTGGGATACGAATCAGGGTTTCCCATGTCAAAGGTATGTGTCATTACCTTTACACTATGACCACCCAATACATGGTAGGTGGTCTTTCAGCTCTAATAAAGTCTTTCTTTGATCTGTAATTACCACACCTGCTGTTAATATGTCACCTGTGGCACGCTGCAGCTATTCAGAGAGAGATTTTTTGAAAAAGGGGAAATTGTTTTAACAAGTATGAATTTCTTTAAAAAGATAAAAGCTTATGTTAAACAGAACTGTTGGCTTCAAAAGTTGAATAATGACAACAGATGTAGAACATTGTGAGGTCTGAGTATATTTTCTAACTGATAATGACTCACAAATGCAAAAATGTGAAACAAATTGTATGTAAAATCTTAAAGCTCAAATGCATTGCACTGCTGAAACATCTGGAAAATTGTTAGAGTTGGAAGCTAAACTGCATTACCTAAATAAGTGAAGAGCTAAAATACATTGTTAGAAAAGCTGCAAGCTGAACTGTAATACTGTCAAAGATGAAAGTTGAAATGAATTGCCTGAAAAGGCTGAAAGACTGCTGATGCTGTCTGTGAAAGTGCTGTCATGGTGACGAGTGTTTGTAAACACCCTTTGATTCGCAATCAGTTAACAACTAGAGCACCTGCTGTTAAACTGCCACCCGGTGAGCTCCACGGCCTGCAACCGCAGACGGACCGTCATCAGTGGGGATCGACCAGCGTAGCAACACTGCTTTTGCCAGAAAGCTTCGCTGCCTTGACCTGCAGTCGGAGCTCCAGCGGGACACGGAGAGCCCCACATCCGGTAGCAGCGGCCCATCCCCCGGCCATGACCAGAGCTTGCTTTGCTGATGTTGTGCATCCCTGCTAAGAATTGCACCCGCTTGGGCAGAAACAATCATTTCTGCAGAATTCATTGCTGCCGAAAATTGCATCTAGTAGCAAGGAAATGCTACTACAGAGTCTGATAAAACATTTATGTCTCTAAACCTTCTAAAATTCTAATCATTATTGATGAACATGACAAAGAGATTTACTATTGCCTAGTTTTTAAACAGTACTTTGCCTTATAAAATCATTATTTTCCCTAGTGGATGCAATTCTCGGCAGGGATGCGAAACTTGGCACCTGTTACCCACTGATGACAGTCCGTCTGCGGCTGCAGGCCGTGGAGCTCACCGCCAGTGTTTTAGTTTGACTGTTAAAAAGTGTTTAGACAATTAAAAGGTATTTATTTAGAAGCGGGCTGGCTGCTAGTTAGCTAACGCTAGCATGCTATTCCACCAAGTTTCCATGCTACATAAATAAGCCGGACAGAGTTGTCCCTCATCTGGCGATAGAAACCCTGCTTTTCCCATAGACTGTATATAAGAAGGCTTTTCCCGTTCTGTTAGCTCAGAGCTCCACAGCCTAAGTCCACAGGTACAAATTAGTTTTGCACCAAATGTATCGTCAAGAGTGTTGTGAAAGTCGAGGTGCGCAGATTCGCCACTTTGTGATGCGAGAGAGCACATATGTGAAGTTGCAGTGACAGATTCGAGAGGTTGTAATCACTGAGTTGTGGTTGTGATGGAAAATGAACCAGAGTAAAAAAAAAAGTATATGAGTAAATGTTGCATTATAAGTTTGCAGCTGTCATTGTGTTCATGTAAATATCAATCTACACATTTGTGAATATTTTTTCTGTAACTTCACATTCAGAATACAGGTGTGTGAACATTTTCTACAAGTGCAAATTTCAATTTACAAGTTCAGATTTTTTTTACAAGCTCTCATGTTTTTTTTCTTTGTATGACTTCAAATTCAGATCACATGTGTGTGAATATTTTTTACAAGTGCAAATTTTATTTTTACAAGTGCAAATTTTATTTTTACAAGTGCAAATTTTAACATACAAGTTCAGATTTTTTGTTCTGCAAGTTCTCACATCGTATTCTACAAGCTCTCCCATTTTGCACCATATTTACCTTCATAGTTATCAGTCAAATGATGTCATCCTGAGCACCACAAGGCCTTTGTGAACGCATCTATATAAAATTGATGTGGATAAACTTAAAAATGTGGGCATATCAGCGATTTAAAAGAGTGATTCACTATGCATTTCGCTCAGAAATGTGGAGAATGTTAAACAGGGCAGTGAATGGAGGAAGATGTGGAACTCTTGTCATTTGGAAGCTCACCGAGCCAAAAGTATAAGTCATATCACATAACTGAGCACATTGGCTGAAACTAGACAAAAATACCTACGTTTTGATGTATACATTGTGCAGGACATTAGATTAGACACAACGGTAGATATTGTGAGCGTGAGAGCAATTTATAGAGAAGGGACAAAGATCATTTTTAAGGCTCTGCACACTAGTTTATGACATCATCCACTCTAGCTCGCGCAATACACACCCATTTTAAACGCAAAAAAATCCTGAAATGATCACTAAACTTAAACAGCTTTTTCACTAAGCAAACATTTTGAACATTTTAAAGTGTGTTTGGCATCTGTAGGAGAAAGTACGAAGGAGCTGAATATTTTGGGAGCGGAAGAAGATTTTAAGGATTTGAAGCATGCTGTCATTGAGTTTAATGTTAAAATAAAATGTTTAAAAGCGTAATATTTAAAAAAGTATAAATAGTAGAAAAAAAGTTGAAGAAGTCCCATCATCTGCTGAAAGAGCTGAACATTTTAAAAGTTGAATGATTTTAAACGTTTGACTTTAACGTATGCAGAAGTTACAGAGAGCCAAAAAATGTATGGAAGAGGGAATAAGAAGAAAAAGAAAAACTAGAAAATGCATTTCCTGCAGAAAATGCATGGGAAAGCTGAATAGCTGAATTGCTAAAGCTAAACTGGATGAATAGCTTAAATCCGTAAGAAGTTGAAGTAGTGATAATAGTTGAAAAAGTTTAAATCGTTTTAATAAGTATGAATTTCAGAATCAGAATCAGAATCAGAATCAGAAAGGGCTTTATTGCCAAGTACGTTGCACATACGAGGAATTTGTCATGGTGTTGTTGGACATGTCACACATACAAATATAAGAAGGATAAAAAGATATAAACAATATAAGTATAAACATATACACACAGTACGTATTAATAATGATAAAATAAATTTAAATAAATAGTAAAATAAGTTAAACAGTAGTGAAAAGGGACGCTACAGCAGAGTAGGTACAGTGGCATGAGGAGCCAGAGGTGGGGTGTGGAGAGAGTCAGGATGGATTCCGAGCCTTGTTTAGAAGTCTAGTGGCGGAGGGGAAAAAACTGTTTATGTGGCGTGAGGTTTTGGCAATGATGGACCTCATCCTCCTGCCAGAGGGGAGTGGCTCAAAGAGCTTGTGTCCGGGGTGGGAGGGGTCAGCCACAATCTTTCCAGCACGCTTCAGAGTCCTGGTGGCGTATAGGTCCTGGAGCGGCGGCAGATTGCAGCCAATCACCTTCTCAGCTGACCGAATGACACGCTGCAGCCTGCCCTTGTCCTTGGCAGTGGCAGCAGTGTACCAGATGGTGATGGAGGATGTGAGGATGGACTCAATGATGGCTGTGTAGAAGTGCACCATCATTGTCTTTGGCAGGTTGAATTTCTTCAGCTGCCGCAGGAAGTACATCCTCTGTTGTGCTTTCTTGACGAGGGAGCTGATGTTCAGCTCCCACTTGAGGTCCTGGGAGATGGTAGTTCCCAGGAAGCGGAAAGACTCCACAGTGTCGATTGTGGAGCCACAGAGGGTGATGGGGGCAGGTGGGGCTGGGTTCTTTCTGAAGTCCACAACCATCTCCACTGTCTTGAGAGCGTTGAGCTCTAGGTTGTTTTGCCTGCACCAGGTCACCAGGTGGTCAGCCTCCCACCTGTAGGCGGACTCGTCTCCATCAGAGATGAGTCCGATGAGGGAGGTGTCGTCCGCAAACTTCAGAAGCTTGACGGACTGGTGACCGGAGGTGCAGCTGTTGGTGTACAGGGAGAAGAGCAGAGGAGAAAGAACGCAGCCCTGGGGGGATCCGGTGCTGATGGTCTGTGAGTCGGAGACGTGTTTCCCCAGCTTCACATGCTGCTTCCTGTCAGACAGGAAGTCAGTGATCCACCTGCAGGTGGAGTCAGGCACACCAAGCTGGGAGAGTTTCTCCTGAAGCAGAGCCGGGATGATGGTATTGAAGGCAGAGCTGAAGTCCACAAACAGGATCCTGGCGTAGGTTCCTGCGGAGTCCAGGTGCCGGAGGATGTAGTGGAGGGCCAGGTTGACTGCATCATCTACAGACCTATTGGCTCTGTAGGCAAACTGCAGGGGGTCCAGGAGGGGGTCGGTGATGTCTTTGAGGTGTGAAAGCACAAGGCGCTCAAAGGACTTCATAACCACAGAGGTCAGGGCGACGGGTCTGAAGTCATTAAGTCCTGTGGTCCTTGGCTTCTTGGGGACAGGGATTATGGTTGAGGTCTTGAAGCAGGCTGGCACGTGACATGTCTCCAGTGAGGTGTTAAAAATGTCTGTGAACACTGGAGACAGCTGGTCAGCGCAGTGCTTCAAGCTGGATGGGGAGACAGCATCCGGTCCAGCAGCTTTCCTGGGATTCTGTCTCCTAAAGAGTCTGTTGACGTCCCTCTCGTGAATGGAGAGAGTCGTCACTGAGGTGGGAGGGGGGGTGGAGGTGGAGGGGACCTTTAAGGAGGGCATTGGTGGGGGGGCCCAGGACCCTGTTGAGGTGGGCGAGGTGGAGGTGATGCACAGTGGCTGTAGCTGTAGGGAGGTGTCGTGGGGAATGGTGTCAGGACTGTCCTTTTGTCTTTCAAATCGACAGTAGAACTCGTTCAGGTCGTTGGCTAGGTGTCGGTCATTGAAGGAGTGGGGGGTTTTAGGCTTGAAGTTGGTGATCTGCCTAAGTCCTTTCCAGACAGTCGCAGAGTCATTAGCTGAGAACTGGCGTTGGAGCTTTTCAGAGTACCGATGTTTAGCCTCCTTCACTGCCTTGCTAAATTTGTACTTTGACTCTTTAAATCTGTCTTTGTCCCCACTCCTGAACGAGTCTTCCTTAGCCAGCCTTAACCTTCTGAGTTTGGCTGTGAACCAGGGTTTGTCATTGTTGAAACTCACCCTGGTGCTTGATGGAACACAGCAGTCTGTTACAGTCTGCAGGGGAAAAGGACCCAAACGCAGAGAGAGACAGGCAGGCAGGAGCAGTGTTGAACTCAAAGATTTATTTCTTCCAACAAACAAAAACAAAACAAGGGAGTCCTGTGAGCTGCAGGCAGAAACCCTTACTGGGGAGAAAAAGGAGAGACGGAAAACTTGACTGACGCGGACACACACAAACTGACACAAGGGGATACAAAACGATCTGACAAGAGACAAAGGGAACACAGGGGTTAAATACAAGAGGTAATGAACAAATGAGGAACAGGTGACACGACAGGTGAAACACATCAGGGACATCAGGGGCAGGACAATCAACAAAGGCAAAAAGTAAAACTAGACATGACAGGACAGAAAACAGACTATCAAAATAAAACAGGAAACAGGAACCACTGACAAAAACCAGAAATCAACTAAACACAGAAACTTGACACACAGAATACAGAATGCAGGAATTAACCAAAACATATACAATAAACCAGGAGATAACTAAACAGAAATATACAGAATATACAAACACAGGGAACATGAACAAATAAACAATACAGACAACAGAATTGAACAAACTGATAACAGAAATATCCCTAAACCATAACAGAGCCCCCCCCTCAAGGGCGGATACCAGACGTCCAAAAAAAAAAAAAAAAAAAAAAACAACCCAGGGAGGGCGAAAGAGAGTTCGGGGGAGGCAGAAAGTCGCTGGGGACCAGGGAGCAGAAAATCACCAACTCACAGGGAACAGGGGGCCGGTGAGGCCTGGGGGGAAAACAGAGGGGCCACTCGGGACAGGGAACAGAGAGTCTCGGGGGAAACAGAGCGGGGCCGCTCGGGGGAAACACAGAGCGGGGCCACTTGGGGGGAAACACAGAGCGGGGCCACTCGGGGGGAAACACAGAGCGACCTCGGCAACAGGGGACTGAGAGGCCTCGGCAACAGGGGACTGAGAGGCCTCGGCAACAGGGGACTGAGAGCAGCCACGAAGGCAGAAGCCTTCAGGCGGCCTGCGACGAAGGCAGAATCCCTCTGGCCACCGGCGACGAAGGCAGAATCCCTCTGGCGGCCTGCGACGAAGGCAGAATCCCTCTGGCGGTCGGCGACGAAGGCAGAATCCCTCTGGCGGCCTGCGACGAAGGCAGAATCCCTCTGGCCACCGGCGACGAAGGCAGAATCCCTCTGGCCACCGGCGATGAAGGCAGAATCCCTCTGGCGGCCGGCGACGAAGGCAGAATCCCTCTGGCCACCGGCGACGAAGGCAGAATCCCTCTGGCCACCGGCGATGAAGGTAGAATCCCTCTGGCGGCCTGCGACGGAGGCAGAAACCTTCTGGCCACCGGCGACGGAGGCAGAAACCGTCTGGCCACCGGCGACGAAGGCAGAATCTTTCAGGTGGCCGTACTGGACGTCGAGGGCATTCAGGCGGCCAGGCAGGACGTCGAGGGCAGCGCCCCTCCGGGGGCCTTGCAGGTCGGCCGAGGCGGAGCCCCTTAGGAGGCTGCGCAGGTGAAGGGGCAGCTGGGCCGGAGTCAGGCGGCGGGTCATCTGGACTGGAGTCAGGCGACGGGTCAGCTGGACTGGAGTCAGGCGACGGGTCAGCTGGGCCGGAGTCTGGCGACGGGTCAGCTGGGCCGGGGTCAGGCGACGGGTCAGCTGGGCCGGGGTCAGGCGACGGGTCAGCTGGGCCGGGATCAGGCGACGGGTCAGCTGGGCCGGAGTCAGGCGACGGGCCAGCTGGGCCGGAGTCAGGCGGCCAGGCAACTGGGGCAGAGGTTGACTGGGCCGGAGTCAGGCGGCCAGGCAACTGGGGCAGAGGTTGACTGGGGTGCCAACAGGGCACGAGGGGCAGGAGTGGGCCTGACCGCCGACAGGGTACGAGGGGCAGGAGTAGGCCTGACCGCCGACAGGGCACGAGGGGCAGGAGTGGGCCTGACCGCCGACAGGACACGAGGGGCAGGAGTCGGCCTGACCGCCGACAGGACACGAGGGGCAGGAGTCGGCCTGACCGCCGACAGGACACGAGGGGCAGGAGTCGGCCTGACCTCCACAGGCAAAGTCTCAGGGGGGCAGAACAACACAGGCACACAGGCACATATGCAGGCACAGAGTGTCTGCATATGTGTGTTTGTGTAAGTGTCTGCGTGTGTGTGTATGTGTGTTTGGGTGTGTGTGTGTGTGTCTGTGTTTGTGTGTGTGTGTGCCTGTGTCTGTGTGTGTGTGTCTGTGTGTTTGTGTGTGTGTGTGTGTGTGTGTGTGTGTGTGTCTGTGTCTCTCTGTGTGTGTGGGAATGCTGAATAGCTAAATTGCTAAAGCTAAACTGGATTAAAAGCTTAAATCCGTAAGAAGTTGAAGTAGTGA
This sequence comes from Sander lucioperca, assembly GCF_008315115.2. Taxonomy (NCBI): domain Eukaryota; kingdom Metazoa; phylum Chordata; class Actinopteri; order Perciformes; family Percidae; genus Sander; species Sander lucioperca. Next base: position 5,748,621 of record NC_050187.1, read on the forward strand.
GAATAGTTGAAAAAGTATGAATGGTTTAAATTAACATGAATTTCATTAAAAAGTTGAATAACACCACTTATATATAAAATAATTAATTTTCTAACTGAAATTATGAATAAGTATGGAAGACTTACAAATGCTGTGAGAAACATTGATGAAAATGCAGAAATGTAGAACAAATTGTTTGAAAAATCTCAAATGCATTGCACTACACTGCTGAAAAACTTGGAAGTTGGAAGCTGAACTGCACATAAGTTAAGAGCTGAAATACATTTGTAGAAAAGCTGGAAGCTAAACTGTAATACTGTCAAAAGTGGAAGTTCAAATAAATTGACTAAAAAGGCTAAACATATAAATACTTTGTATTATTATCAGACATATCCATTGCATAGAACAAAAAAGCATGACCCTAAAGAGCTGAGAGGTGAATATATTGCCTGAAAAGAAGCAGGATATATACATGGATGAAATCAGAAATCACAAATGACACTACAAGGAGGGAGGGAGGGAGGGAGAGAGAGAGAGAGACAGAAGGAGGGAGGGAGAGAGAGAGAGACAAGGAGGGATGGAGAGAGAGAGAGATAGACAGAAGGAGGGAGGGAGAGAGAGACAAGGAGGGAGGGAGGGAGAGAGAGACAGAAGGAGGGAGGGAGAAAGAAAGAGAGAGACAGAAGGCGGAAGGGAGAGAGAGAGACAGACAGAAGGAGGGAGGGAGAGAGAAAGAGAGAGACAGAAGGAGGGAGGGACAGAGAGAGAGACAGAAGAAGGGAGGGAGAGAGAAAGAGAGAGACAGAAGGAGGGAAAGAGAGATAGACAGAAGGAGGGAGGGAGAAAGAAAGAAGGAGGAAGGGAGAGAGAGAGAGACAGAAGGAGGGAGGGAGAGAGAGAGAGAGACAGACAGAAGGAGGGAAAGAGAGAGAGACAGAAGAAGGGAGGGAGAGAGAAAGAGAGAGAGACAGAAGGAGGGAGGGAGGGAGGGAGGGAGAGAGAGAGACAGAAGGAGGGAGGGAGAGAGAGAGAGACAGAAGGAGGGAGGGAGGGAGGGAGAGAGAGACAGAAGTAGGGACGGAGAGAGAAAGAGAGAGACAGAAGGAGGTAGGGAGAGAGAGAGAGAGAGAAACAGAAGGAGGGAGGGAGAGAGAGAGAGACAGAAGGAGGGAGGGAGGGAGGGAGAGAGAGAGAGAGAGAGAGAGAGAGAGAGACAGAAGGAGGGAGAGCGAGAGAGACAGAAGGAGGGAGGGAGAGAGACAGAAGGAAGGAGGGAGAGAGAAAAAGAGAGAGAGACAGAAGGAGGGAAGGAGAGAGAGAGACAGAAGGAGGGAGAGAGAGAGAGACAGAAGGAGGGAGGGAGAGAGAGACAGAAGGAGGGCGAGAGAGAGAGAGACAGAAGGAGGGAGAAACAGAAACAGACCGACAGAGACCGAGACAGGGAGAAACAGAAACAGACAGACAGACAGATAGACACAGACAGACAAACAGACAGACAGACAGACACACAAACAGAGACAGAGAGACAGAGAGAGACAGAGACAGACAGACAGACAGACAGAGACAGACAGACCGAGACAGAGTGACAGAGACAGACAGAGAGAGACAGAGACAGACAGACAGACAGACAGAGACAGACAGACCGAGACAGAGTGACAGAGACAGACAGAGAGAGACAGAGACAGACAGACAGAGACAGACAAACAAACAGAGACAGACAGACCGAGACAGAGACAGACAGAGAGAGAGAGAGACAGAGACAGACAGACAGACAGACAGACAGAAGTGGAACGCAAAAGATATAGACTAATGTTCATATTACTGCCAGTAGTATTCAATTCAACTGTCTGTGAAAGTGTTGTCATGGTAACGTTTGCAAACACCCTTTGATCTCTGTGATGAGATCTCTTTCATCTTTAATCAGTTAACGACCGTTTCACCTGCTGAAACTGTCACCTGTGCCACACTGCAGCTATTCAAAGACACTGAGAGCAAGCTCTCAAATAAAGGCTCAGACTGCTAAAACGATAAGGGGTATCAGTCAAATTATGTAATCGTGACCACCACAAGGCCTTTGTGAACGTATCCATATACAATTTATGTTGATAATCTTAAAAATGTGGGCATATCAGCAATTTAAAAAAGTGGTTCACTCTGCGTTTAGCTCAGAAATGTGGAGAATGTTAAACAGGGCAGCAAATGGAGGAAGATGTGGAACTCTTGTCATTTGGAAGCTCACCAAGACAAAAGTATAAGTCATATCGCATAACTGAGCAAATTGGCTGAAACTAGACAAAAATACCTACGTTTTGATGTATAAATTATGCATGACAAGTAAATATTCAAGGTCAAGGTAACTTTACTGTTGCCAAGGGGCAATTATTTGTACAGCCAGCAGACACACATAAAGACAAGACAAACAGCAATACAGCAAAACATGAAATACCCACAGTATCTAAACCACAATAGTAAAAAAAATACATACATTTAAAACAGTTCTGGCAAATTGTTTAAAATGGAAATAGAAGTCGGGATAAAAGAGTTTCTGAGTCTATTTGACCTGCATCTGGGCATGGAGTACCTACGGCCTGAGGGAAGTAACTTAAACTGGCAAGACAAGGGGTGGCTAGGGTCAGCTGCAATGGATTGGGCCTTCTTTGCCACTCGGCAGAGTAGATGAGAGTAGATGTTGGAGTAGATGTGGGAGAGAGTGGGGAAGTTGATGCCTGCAATCTTGCCACATGTCCTAACGATACTCTCTAGTCGTTTTTTGTTTTTCATGGACAGAGAACCAAACCAGCAAATAAAATTGAAGGTTAAAACAGACTCAATAAAACAGGAAATATTGTGGGTGTGAGAGCAATTTATAGAGAAGGGACAAAGATATTTTTTTTAAGGCTCTGTGCTCTGGCGATGACATCATCCACTCTAGCTCGTGCAATACACACCCATTATAAATGCAAAAAAATCCTGAAATGATCACTAAACTTAAACGGCTTTTTCACAAAAACTGTAAAATATATCAAACTGAAAAGCCAAAGCCTAATACCTGAAGTTTTCGTGAATGGTTTAAAGTTTGAATCACGTCTGTAGTTGAAAGAATGTAGGAGGAGATACATTTTGAAGCAGAAGAGGATTTGAAGGATTTGAAGCATGCTCTCATTGACTTCAATGTTAAAAAAAAGTGTTAAAAAGCTTAATATTTAAAAATTTATAAATAGTAGAAAAAAAGTTGAAGAAGTCCCATCATTAGCTGAAAGACATTTCAACATTTTAAAAGTTGAATGGTTTTAATAGCTGAACGTATGCAGAAGTTACAGAGAGCCTAAAAATGTACGGAATAAAAATGATAAAGAACAGAATAACAATAGTTGGAATGCTGCTGAATCAGCATCCCCACTAATAAAGAACAGAATAACAATAGTTGGAATGCGGCTGAATCAGCATTCCCACTAATAATAATAATAGTAGGCTAATAATAGGCGCAAAAGCTACCCAGTGTTTCCTCTATGTTGATTTCTGCCACCACAGTATCAGAAATGGGGCAGACGCACAACAGGGTTTCAACTATGTACATGTAGTATATATATATATATATAAAGTCATAATTAGACGACTCTGCAGAGCCGTGTGCGAACTGTCATCCGCTCTCTCTCCGCTTTAGGGTGAGCAACTGGAACAGTGACAGGACGTCATCACTCGCGAAGTCATGGCAACCAAATAAACAACAGGGCGAGAACACTTGTCTCTCAATCTTAGGCAAAGTGACAAACAGCGACGAAAGCCGCAACTTGAAATCCGCACTCACGCGGGTCCCGTGAAATATGACAGCTACAGTTAATTGGAAAATAGCATTGTGGACACTGAATTTAGTGTTTATCAGACCCCAGATGAGACAAGAAGCTAACGTTACCGGACGCTACAGTCCCTCTGCCTTTGAATCCCCCGCTGTATTAACGTTACTGTTTTAAAACCGTTTTCCAGGTTAGTGGGGGTGCATACCGCTCAAAACCAACATGAAAAACGTAGGTAGCTAGTAATGTTCACTCAGCGTTTTGTTTTGTTGTTAAACTGTGTGTAAAATGAGCGGTGACGTTAAAGCATCTGTTTCAGGTAACTGCACCCTACAGTGCCGTCTATTTGCTGGATGGTTACAAGGTAATGGTCGGTAGCTAACATTAGCAAATAAACGTTATTGTTCATATTTTGGCACAGTTTTTCTGACCGTAGTAGTGGTCATAGTGACTGAAAGTGTGATGTGAGATGCTAAAAAGAAACATCTGCTGTTTTCAGGTAAAGTTACTTTTTGACGTCCAACACTACCCCGCCCCCCCCCACCCCCCAGCTTTGTGAATAATGGGTCCTGAACTAATACTCAAGTGTCAATAGCAGGGATTCAACCGGCTAGCTAGGCTAGTTCACATACTCTGGTCAAACTGTTAGCTAACATACCAGTTGCCTGGACACATATATTCCCCAGCAATGATGAGATGACTTACTGTAATCATAGGATATGGTCTTCTCTCATGTCGATCAATCTGTAGCCACTTCAGCAAGATGTGTATCAATGTGACAGCTCAGCTTTCCTCTTCTGTAGCTACTTCAGCGAGCATCTGAATCAATGTGTCGTTGGAATCAGAATGTAACGTTGTTGCAGGACTTATCTAAATCTTACCCAGATACAGCAATGCTATTTTCTGATTGGCTGTTCAGTAGCTATATTTTTTTATTTGATTAGCTGGTGCATGGCAGGGCTTCTGAACTCTATGGTGAACTCACTTGATTCCTCTACCTGTTCCATTGTTTAAAAAATAGCGGCGCAACTTGGTGGGCGTTATCCTGGTAATTTCTCTGCATGAGAAATACAAGGTGTGGCGCGTGAGCGTGTGAACAGGTTGAAAGGCGTGTGTCTCACGCCCAATGCGTGAGACTTGAGAGGTATGCAGTCTCCCCCTCCTTCCTCCACTCCTAATCACTTTAGCAACACATACTGCCACAGGAGGCAAAGAAAAGGAGAGGACAAGAAGAGGAGAGAAAGAAAGGAGGAGAGAAGAGGAAGGAAGGAGACGAGGTGTTATTTGTCAGCTAATATGATGTCATGATGGACTAACTGACCAACTGACTGACTTCTAACTGACTTCAGGCCTCAACACCAACAGCTGTTTTCACAGAGACGAATTGCAAAATTTCCCATAGACTTTAATGGGAAATCTTCGGGAAATAGCTTAACATAGCTCAAAAACAACCCCTCTTTGGGGCCATACTGTATCACCATACTTAAATGTAGAAAAAGAATTAAAAGTTTAAACCTAAGACAAGACTTTGGCCTTTATTGGGCTGAATGGGCATTCTGGTATCAAGCACGGTTTCTACCAAATCACAGTTTATGTATGATCCAGTTTTCAGACCATTTCAGATTTTCCAATGTGTGTGTATGGGGCCGGAATGTTGAGAGCTAGAGGGTAGGACATAGGGTGAAGCTGCAGTACGATTCTCTGAAATTTTTCCAAACAAATTGCTCTCTCCCCTACTCTCTGAAAATTTTCCAAACAAATTGCTCTCTCCCCTACAGTTTTCACTCCTCATACATCATGGTTGGTCAAAATGTAGGAGATGTTGTGCCGGTCGCAGACATGTAACTATGGAATCCACCGGACCTAAACTTTTGGCTCTGTTCATACCAACTGCCGATAGAAACAACGAAAAAAAAATATCTGGAAAGATGCAGACGGTTCCCTGTTTGTTACCTGCTCTGTGTCGCATATATTTGACACCACAAACATAAAAACTACATCAATGCGTTTATCTTTCTTGTGATGATAATATTTTTGCCATTTGGACCCACCGTCTTTGAATTACAGGACAAACTTAAGAAGTATAACTATCATTAAATGGACATGTTTGACCCATGGAAGATACTGTCTTCCCCTCCCTCCTCTACTCCCTCACTGTGGAAATAACCATAGCAACAACTTCTTACACACACACCTCCTATCATGTAGACTCTTTACTGTAGGTTGTGTTGTCCACTCTTTTCAGGACATGTCAAACAGCAGATTTACCATTAGCCACTGTTATTCGGATGTGCACCAAGTAGTAGACACACTGTCAAAATGTCCTGTGGAATTTTCTAGTTATTATTCAGTGTGCCGATGTGCTGAAATAGCAGCAATCTGCAGAATGACTATTATCCTGCATACTTATTATTCAGTGTGTGCCAGAGCCTCGTCTCAGTGTTGAGGCCTGAGGTCAGTTATCAGAGTCAGTCAGTTTGTCAGTTAGTCCATCATGACATCATGTTAGCTGACAAATAACACCTCCTTTCTTCCTCTCCTCTTCCTCTCTTCTTTCTCTACTCCTCTCCTCACCTCCTTTCTTCCTCTCCTCTTTTCCTCTTCTCGTCCTCTCCTTTTCTTCTCCACTTCCTATCTTACCCTACTGTGTGTGTGTTTGTTTGTGTGTGTGTGTGTGTGCATTTGTACGTGTGTCTGTGTCAGTTAATTGAGATTCCCTAATATGACACATTTCCCACTTTTCAGACTCATTCATTCTCCTTTAGCTGCTTCTTCATCCAAATTGAAGCAAGTAATCCCATTAAAATTAACTACAAATATTAAATCATTATATTCCACATCTTTCAAACATTCTGGGTATTATTCAAATTTTCAAAGACATTCATACTAATTAAACCCATTCCCACTTTTTCACTACTTTACCTTCTTCTAACACAATTCAAGTCAGCAATCCAGTGTAGCGTCAGCATTTTCCAAAAACAAAATATTCCACTATTGATATTATACTTTTCAATGACATTCATACTAATTAAACTCATTCCCACTTTTTCAACTAAAAACAATTAAAACATGCCGCACCTTTCAAACATTCTGGTTATTATTCAACTTTTCTAAGACATTCATACTAATTAAACCCATTCCCACTTTTTCAACTATTCTCACTACTTTACCTTCTTCTAACACAATTCAAGTCAGCAATCCAGTGTAGCCAGTGGCGGTTTTTGGCAGGGGTGAACCGGGCAGCCGCCCGGGGCAGCATTTTTTCATGACACATGGGGGGCGGCACAAGCACTTTAAAAAAAAATCCTCTAAGCAGTTTTCTACCGTATTATCTATCATTTCACCGTGTGGGGAATTGGCAAATTAGCGCCCCTGCTTGCCGAGAAGGTACCGTGCACACTGCACAGAGAAGCTGTGTGAGAAGGGGAAAGGGGAGGGGGGAGCAGGGGACAGTTCACCTCTGGGTCGAACGGGTTGCTGGGCATAGGCGCCAATACCATTGGTGCTCCGCTAATACTGAGCACCCACGAAGCTGATCGCGGTTATGTGTCAGTTAAACTTTTCATCTCCAAACCTATCCTGAGTTGAAAGATAGCCTACTTTACGGCTTTATTATCGAGTTGATAGGCGTGTGTGTTCGTGTCGGCCGTCTGAAATGCAAACATTTTTTGACTACTTTTTTTTTTTAAAGGGCATGCGCCCGTGAGCACCCACGGAGGAAAACAAATCGGTGCCTATGTTGCTTGGTCTCCCAAATGGAACGGTCCGGACAAGGGGGGGAACGGGGGATGATAAGGATCTATCGGAGATCTTCCCCAACTTTTGGACTGCTCTCAGGACTGCACTTACTCTGCCAGTCACTGTGGCTCTAGCAGAGAGGAGCTTTTCTAAGCTAAAGTTGATCAAGTCATACCTGAGGTCAACCATGTCCCAGCAACGGCTCACTGGCCTTTCTGTCAGTATCAATCATTCAATAGGGGAGCAGATTTCATATGATAACATCATTGCTGATTTTGCATCAAGGAAGGCCAGAAAGGTCAGGTTTTAGTTTTAGTTTGTGTTTTCTGTTCTTAGTGCTATAGTGTAACAATTAGATTCTCTCTCAGATTTAGTGTGTTTTCACATTTGTGTGATGAAGGATTTATGCTATTTAGAATATTTATTCTATATTTTATTTGCATATTATTCTTAATATTTTATATTATTGTTGCTCTTATATCTTTATATCTTGTTACATTTTTATATAACTGATTGTATATATTTTTGGCACATATATATATATATATATATATATATATATATATATATATTATAACAACATAAGTGAAAGAGAAAATTATATTTCTCAATTGCACAAATCTTTCATTAGAACATTTGAAAAACACACTTAAGAGAATGCAGTTATTTAACTATTGCAATTACAACAGGAAACACATTTTAAGTTACATAATCCCCACCTCCAACTTTTTCAAAAGACAATGAACACAATTCTGCACAAAATATGGCAGTATAAGTAATCAGAACTTAAAATAAATATACACTATAATGTAGTAATTTTGCAAAATTCTGCAATTTTGTGTGTGTTTTTTTTTGGGGGGGGGTTGCTGGCCAAGACTAAGCAGAGGTTGCACTGCACAGTTATATTGCAGCTCTTTCTTTAATGTGAAATGCTGTTTGAATTTCCAAGATAGAAACGCATTCCTGCCCTGGCTTCTGTTGTGCCGATTCCCCATCTCTACCGATATCAGTGATCACGCAAATAGCTAATATTTTCGTTTTCATATTGGGGCTTCTGGGAAATGCATGGAGTTGCCTTAAGAGGGTGAATAAACTTGTGAAACAGAGAAGTATCGTCATGTAATCCATTGATTTCAACAATGTAACTATTCTAAATACCAACTATTTAAATTGTAACTGTAATGGAATACAGTTACTCATAATTTGTATTCTGAATACGTAACGCCGGTACATGTATTCCGTTACTCCCCAACACTGGCTGTAGTTTTACTGGTCACCTTGCTATTTTATAGTTGACGTGCGACTTTACATTCTCCTACGTGCTGATTTACTATCCCCAGAGTCATTGAAAGACTGACTAGTCCCGTTTGACATGCTAGCTAACGTTAGCTAAAATTAGCTCGTGGTAGCTTAGACTGCGGTTAGATTTTTGTAGTACGCAGTTCGGGACTACAAATACAAAAATCTATCTACTTGTTTAGGTACACATTCAGCCAATTGGAACTGAGGAATACACCAGAAAAGGCCTGTTTAGTAAGCTGTATGTGATGGCTGCATTCCTACACTTATAAAATGCAATTCAATGTGGAAGTAATCCAAGAATTCAGAATACGTTACTCAGATTGAGTAACGTAACGGAATACGTTACAAATTACATTTTTGGGCATGTATTCTGTATTCTGTAACGGAATATGTTTTGAAAGTATCCTTCCCAACACTGGTGTCTTATACAGGGGCCTGCTCGAAACAAGGAGGGACTTCACAATATTCTCATACAAGGAGCACAGCAAGATGTCAGACTGAATATAGTAGGCTATTATTTAAGATCCTCCTCAGTCAGGTTAGACCAATCTATTTTCCCCATACACATGGTGTTATCTACAGACATGAGAGTAGGTATACAGATAAAGAAAAAGGCACATGATCAGTAGTGGCAAATTCATAATTAATTCTCATGGCCTCTAAGAATCATGTGCGTCAGCCGTGCAAATGCAAGGATCTAGCCATGAGGTTGTGTGCCATGCCTCACTGATGTAAGCGTAGCTACTATCAGAACAAAACTGCATACATTATTTGACAAATAAAGAGCTGCCATCGGAAACACCTGCATTCATATCACCCACAATTAAGAAGCATGTGGAAGCATTATCTTGAATGAAAGACATGACACAAGCCAATCTATTAAGATATTCATCTTCATTTTGAGAACACTCATAGGGTGTATAAATGTGTAAGATAATGAAGTTTTTATCACCACAATTAAACTCAATTCCTATGGCCCAATCAACATCCAGTCTAACCACATTAACCAGCTGATCATATTTTTTTTACTTAATTTGCAATAAAGATTTTTTTTAAATGTCAGAGACGACCTACTTATTATAGAACTTCATCACAGTTTGCTAAGATTACACCCTCTCTTAATACATCCATGATTACACCGGGGTGGCATAGATGTTCAGTTCTGTTGGGTGCCAACACACGAGGGGGTGAAGGGAATGAGGGTGCAGACAAACTATAGCAAAATAGGCATTACTAAAGGAAATAACAGTTTCATGTCCACTTGGAAAAGGAGAAGGAAAAGCTATGGTTAAGAATAAAAGAATTGATATATGGCAGGAATGGTGAAAGGAAGACAGGAAAGGAAGGGGATATCATAAAATACAAAAGTATGTCAGTACAAAGAATTATAGGGAAAGTACCAGGTGGGAGGAAATTAGAATGACAAGACTCAGAGTGGATCACACAGGACTGAATGGCACCTTGTTTTCAATGGGGAAAATGAATAGTGAAAACTGTGGGGTTAAAGTAAAGGCTGAAAATGACATATTGCACTGCACATTAAATGAGGTGAAAAGACAGGTGTTTAAAGATAGGGTTCAGGAGGCAGGGCGTGGAATCTGATGGGAATCAGAAGGAGAGGGACAAGGGATAAGAATCACCAGGAAGGCACCAATTAAAACTTTGAAAAGACACAGGGTTGATGAGTAAAATTTGAGATAATTCTAAAATGACATGATGTGACACACTCCTGTACACTAGGTGGCGTATGCACCTAAAAGTTGTTTGCAATCCGGCACTAAACAAGAGAAGAAGAAGTAATCGAAGAAGGAATCGTAATAGTTCCTGCCAGAGGAACAGCAGAGGGACACAGCGAGCCTGTGCATGTAAATACCACAGCAATGTCGGACTCTCCGGACGCCCGCAGCCTACTCTCTGCTTCTTCACAGCTCAACCTGATGGAGATGGACGCGGTGAGAGAGACTATATTTATTCTAATGTCATGGCGATGGAAGGCTTGAGTGATAAATAACTCTGCCACAGCAGTCACTTGTTTTCCCGTCGATAAACCAAAATTATTTCTTCTCTGTCCAGAGGAAAAACAATGACTATGATGATATATTTTTTTTACAGTCTATGGGGGAAACACGTTTTTGTTGTAAATGAACCCAACACTAGCTAGTTCATGACAGGTCCAAATGAGGTCCAGCTACGCATGCTGGATTATCCCATAGATGGCCATTGTAAACAAGGCTGCTTGGATTTTTACAATGTAATGTCTGTGCTGTCACATTATTAATGATAGTAACGTTAACTGTTAAGCGAAACGCCTTATAGACACCGCCGGCTTTAGTTGAAACTACACTTGCTTTTTTAATGTTGAGCTTTGTGACTGTATCAAAACATTTATGAACAGACTAACGTTAGTCCTAACCTCACGCGTGAACATTATCACGTGATCAAGTAACGTTATTGTTTATGCCAAAACGTAGCCAAACAAGAAATGTTGGCACTAGCTGTGCGTCATACAGTGAATTAATAATGTGTTCCCTTTCAGTAATGTTCAGTGTTTTTAAAGTAAAGGTAGGCTTAATCAGAGAGCATCTTTGGTTGTGAAACTCGCCGTCCGTGGTGCATTCAACGACGTCACTTCCGTCGTGTTTTACCTTCACGCCCAAACAGGCGTAAAGTGATTCAAATGGTTGTTGTTTGCAAGACATGTTGATGATATTGTACGTTATACATGGGGCATGATTAATTATGATAATTGCAGGTGATTCTATCTCTAATTACCAATGAGACTTTCACAGTGTGAGTTAACCTAAAAGGTGCTAACTGACTAAACCAGTTTGAGTCGTGACTCAATCTTTCACCTGTGTCTTTGAATTAACTCATGAGTACTCACTAGTATCATTAACTCACTAGTATCATTAACTCAGAACAGTTGAGTCATACTACAATTCAATCTAAAATGATAACAGCGCCACACACAAACCTCTTGAAACATTAGCTACTAATAGTCCTAGCCATCTCGTCAAGCCATTCTTTCACTTCTGAAATAACATGCTTATAGGTTTGGTGTATAGATGTAGCATATCAAAATTAGGTCGATCGATTTCCCTTCCTGTTTCTATGTCTACAATGAAAGCCTATATATCAGATCTGAAATAGTGAGTCTGCACCGAGTGAATCCACAGAACTTCCTACTACGTTAGTGGTTAGAGAGAGGGCTAGGACTGAGTTTCCTTGGCGATTTAGCAATACTGACTCAAGTGACTCACACAACCCGGATCAGTTTAGTGAGTGACTCAGAATAACCCAAATCCTTAAAAGGAATCAAGTTTGCCAGACCTATAACTGACCAGGGCAGCATTTCCCAAAAGCCTCTGCGCTCCATGGTCCACTACCACAGGTGTTACCAAATCTGGGTACCAGTATTCCCAAATGATGTATTCCACCGCTAGGATTCCTCCTGTATAGCACTAAAAGTTTTATCTTAAAGGTGCAATATGTAATAAGCTAGTGTTTAAAATAGTTACTGCAGTACAAATTCATAATACTGGAGAGAGTAGTCTCCCCTGCCCCCTCCTCCCCAGACTTGAAGTTCACGGAGCTTGGTAGGCTGAGACCGCAGCATCCACAACAATGTTGCTAGACGCTTGTCTCACATAGCCAGACATTACTCAACAGCACAGCGGAGTAGCTAACGTTAGATGACAGTCATAAAAGCCTGTGCTCGCACGGAGCTCTGTACCCAACTGACAGACAAACGTTTTCGGCTTAGAATTACGGTAGGAACCGCTAAAAACGCTACAACCTCGCCGTCTTCTCCATCTGACGGACAGACACACTTCCTCTGCTTAGAATTAGTTACGGTAGGAACCGCTAAAAATAACACTACCTTGCCGTCCTCTCCACCCGACTGAACACACTTTATTGGCTTAGAATACTGAACACACTTATACATGTCTTAGAATTACGGCAACAATCGCTAAACACTGCAAACTCACAGTCCTCTCTTTACAGCCCCCCTCTCTTGGCTTAAAATTAACTCACCGTTGTCGGCTATGGCCGCTGAACAGGCTACACGTTGTAAACAGCCGTGGCCTGCTTAGCAGGGTTAGCATGGCGGCATTAGCCAGGACCAGTCGGGATTACTTTACTGGCTGCGTCTCAATTGTTTTTGCAAGTAACCAACTCGGGTACTCTAGCTATATAATTCAATGTGAGTACACAAATGTTGAAATATATTGGACCTTTAGTATTCACAAAGTGGCTGGGTGCAACTTTTACTTTTATTATGAAATTACAATCTATCTAGTTTGTTAGAACACCCTAAACACAGGCTGAAATACAAACACATGCTCAGGTCTTATACATGCACAAATGGAGAGATGTCAGAGTGAGGACTTAAACCTGCAACCCTCCGGTTCCCAACCCAACTCCCTACGGACTGAGCTACTTCCACCCCATTTATTAAAGTTGTTGATTATTTAAAGTAGCTGGTTATAGTAAGGTCACTAGCAGTTAGGAAAAAGATAACCTATTTAAGCCTATGTTTCTTTCACCATGCTACAGACTGTTTTTAATTTCTTTTTTATAATATTGTTTTTATATTAGTCTGATAGTATTAATCTGTAAAAATTCTTATTGTCGAATAATGGTTAATTATTATCATCCTGGCCGTCAACAGAGTAACCTTTTGTGGCCACAGGCCATCAGGCCATGTTTTTGTTTTTTTTGCTGGACTGCAGGGACGAGCCTTGGGACCTCAAAATTCTGCCCCTACAGTATGTTACTGAGTCACTGAGTCTCTCTGTCACTGAGTGATAAAGATACACCATTGGTCGGAATGTGTGTAATGTAGTCAGTGACTACGTTTACATGCACATAATATTACGGTTTTTGCCTTTTAATCCCGAAAAAGACGATATTCCTACTAAACTGTTTACATGGCTAATGAAAGTGAATATTCCACTAATATCCCCATTTACATGTAGCCGTGCAAAATAAGATTTTTTTCAAAGTTTTCCACTGGTGGCTGACTTGTTCGACTGTGCGAACATAGTCCCCTCTTTCATTCCTTCAACCACCTTCTTAAAAAGGTCGGCGTTGCGATGTTTGCGCATATCCAAAAACCTCTTGATATCTAAGTCTTTCATAATGTTTAAAAGCTGGTGTGTTTCTCCTCCTTTTCTTTTGGCATGAATCTCTACCGCAGCCTTGCAAACTGTTGGCTGGTTGGTTTGTGTACAACAACCATAGCAACGCACAGAGCTGACCGTAAGCCTGGCATGTCCGAAGTCCGGTCCGGCGGCCAATCCTGGCCCGCGGCCAGATTTCATACGGCCCTCAGCCTCGGTTTGTGAAAGACAAGTGCAAGAGTCATGTGTTGTAAACTTAAATGTTAGCAAACTCTGCATTACTCATAATAAGTCATGTTTAAAATGAACATGAGGTAAAGATATTATTAACTTCATGGAAGTTTAAGGTATTCCATACAGTTTGTTCTGTTATCTGACTACAGATGTAAAAGTAAGGCAGAATTGTTTTTGTTTTTTACATTTGTTCATGCCTGAGTGGGGTAGATTTAGTTACATTGCCAACAATGAACATAAAATCTGTTATAGAACAGTGCATTTGTAGATAACTTTTATTCTTAAAAAAAGTCAGAAGGGACTATTGGCCCCCGGCCATCTTCACATTATAATAAGCCATAAACAGGTAAGAGGCCGTAAACTGCCGTAAAAAAACCCAGTTGAAACACATATTCCGATTGGACTTTATACATGTCCAAAGAATGCCTCTAAAACCCGAAAAATACTGCCATATCCCATGTCTTAATTGGAAAATGCTACATATGGAAAAAGGCCCTATTCCGAATATCCAAACGGAATATGCTGTTTACGTGACCTGTATCAAATTCGGAATATTGTCATATTTGGAAAAATAGTGGAATATTGGTGTGCCTGTAAACATATTCAAGTGTTGGTGTTTGTTTCCCCATTGGCCATTGCCCTTTTAAAATGTGTTGGTGCGACACAGCCTTCTACCTGACGCAGTCGCCCATCAATCAACTGATTAACTCAATACATGGTGGATGTTGTTGTTCTTGCTGCCACTCATTTCCACTGTTTTGCATGGGAAGAGTAGGTGCGGAGTAGGTTGCAAAAATGTGGAGCGTGGATGGAGCGAATGAAATCTACAGTCTATGATAGCCTGCTGTGATGGCAGCCCACCTCCAAAGCGCTCTAGCACTCCCAGCTGGGTGTTTTCAGGCACCTGGCATTTTCAGCTGGGAATAATGCTTTAGTGGACAGGCAGCTTTATGACAATAATTGTCCAATGAGAATTTAGTCGTACAAGACTACCCGCCATTAAAAATAAATAAAAATTTAAAATAAAAAGGAGTGGGAGGTATAAACTTTGTGTGATGATTATTTTTTTCTTTTCTTCTTCTGTTTAACAAGATTGTTTTCTTGGCAACAGCAAGGGCATTGGGCCATAGTTAATGTCGAATCCTGTTGCACACAACAAAGAAAGCACAAAGAAACAAATACTGCTTTCTTACCCTTCATTTATTTGTAATACTTCTGTCCTCAGATTGATGATAAGGAGTTTGACATTCCCCAAGTGGACACACCTCCCACACTGGAGAGCATCCTTAATGAGGTGAGAACATGCTACTCTTTGACTGCTACACTGTGCTATACTGCCTCACACACTGTCAACAGTGTAACGACAACTTTTTGAAAGTAATTTTAATCCACTTTGAGAAGGTGCACCACTACTCTTGTGTCTGTATGTCTGAGAATAATGACATTTGCTATGGATTCAGTTCTGATCATTGACTCAGGATGACCCTTTTTAAATCAATATTTTGTGTCAAATTATTGAGGGCTGTATTTGAAACAGGTCTATTTTAGATACTTTAGTTCTGTTTACTTAATTTTATATGATATTCTATCATACTGGTGTAAGAAACTTCCCTGCAAACTTATCACTTCCTGTTGTCTCGATAAATTCTGTGTAATGTACATTCCACAACACTAACTCTGTCAGTACAACAGAGACATGTCAAACTCACCACGGCTGCTGTCACATTCTCTTTTTAACACTAATTGTATAACGCGTTAAGGAGACTATATTGCACTTGATGTGTAGCCCTGTCGTCAATTTCAGGCCTTCTCAAACAGACTTGAGGTCATAACCAAATTTGTGCTTAATTTCTTTCTTATATTCAAGTTTGGCCCTTCAGTCCATTGTCCTATTGCTGTGAGTGGGACAAGTGATACACTGATAAAAGTGGGCGTAGCATCTTTTAGCAGTTACAGTGTTTAAAACCACCCAGGATAAAGTTTAGGCCATTGGCTTAAACAGACAAAAGTCTGAAGTTGTTTGGGATACTGAGAAGATAATGGCAGAAGCAGATTTAACATCAGCTTAGCAATGAATATATGGGGAATTCCCTGGACAGGTAGAAGGTTCTTACTGATACAGAAAGTAGTTTGATATCCGGTAAACATTTGTTTGTGGACCCCCTCCACTATGGATGTAGGAGAGCCTTGTAGCTGAAGTGGTTTTGTTTTGTTGTCCTTCAGGTGCCTAGCTGATGTGTTTGTTTTTGTCCAATGTGGTATCTGCAGCTGGAGGATGAGGAGGAACCATTTGTGTTAGAGGATACCTGCGTGCTAAACACAGATAACATGGATGCTCACTCCTGTGACACCTCCTCTCTGGCCAGCTCGGACAGTGGAGACCCAACACATCTTAAACGGCATGCACACACACACACACACACACACACACACACACACACACACACACACACACACACACACACACACACACACACACACACACACACACACACACACACACACTCCTTGTGCATCCCATTGGGCAACCGCGGCATTTATGTTGCTTTACTCTTCTGGAGTCTGTGTTTATTGTACTCTTGAAAGATGCTAAATATATAAACTTATATAATTACTAACTTACTCTAGGGCTTTTTATAATAATACATTTTAAAGGGGCGCTATGGAGTTTTGGCAATTTCTTCGCTGTTTTCTCGCTTTTTGCTCGCAGGTTTCTCTATAGAGCTCCCTCTACAGCTTTGAAATAGATATTTGGCAACACTGTCGTAAAAACTCGTTGGCGACTCTCCCCCCTCCCATCTTCTCCCTCTGGTCATGTGCATTTGTTTTCAAAGAAGCCAGCAAACACACGGAGCCATGTCCTATGCTAACATCTCCGCTAGCTAGCTAGCTAGTTAGTAAGCTCGTAACAGACAGCGATCATAATAAAAACCTTTACAGACCATAGCTAACATCCTGAGGTCACAATAACAAGAAATACAAAGATTAAACAGAGTTTATCCCAAAGTATCTTATTTGTAGGCTCCTTTTGTCTCAGTTCTCGCAATTCTGAAAACGCAGGTCCGATGTTTACTCGTGTCTGACTCCTCGCTAGGTCAGTCTGCCGTTTCCTCTTTCTCTGTTCCTCCGACAATGCTTTCCTAGCTTTCTGCTTCTTTTTTGCTGGCTCAGCCATGATATCACGCGATACTTCCTGATGCTGAGGCCGGTGGCCCGCCAGCCCAAAGTTGCAAGGGTGGTTTTTCCGCTCACAGGCGCTAGGGGGAAGCGAGATGACCACCATTCAACCCGAAAAAAGTCATATAACCATTCCAATGACTCCGAAGCTGTTCAGTTAACGTAAATTAAGCTAAAAAAACTGCATAGTTCCCCTTTAAACAAATTTGAAATACCCCCCCCCCCTCCCCCTCTAACAAAAAAAACTAATGTTGTTGACATCATTTTCACTGTTTTATTAACTTTAGGCTTCATTACACCAGTCTAACGTCACATTCTTCCAGCAATCAAATTTTCTCGTTATATGACTTGCAATTTTTATTTTATTAGAAACACATCAGTCATACTCAACAGATGACATACAGTATGATATATACTATTCCAATCTGACTCAAACAAGAATATTAACTTAGTTTTTTTTTACTTTTAACTTTTTTAATTTGTACCACACTTTTTATTCCTAGTGATTCACTCATCTGTGGTGTCTCCGCTGCCTCACTTGGGTGGCAAGCTAGCAGGTGAGTCTGCAGATTTGTTGTCATTGTAGAGCAACTAAAAAGTGACAGCAATAACTATGTATAACAATCTAAAAAACAAGCTGTCTTAATTAGATAGAGATTTTAAATAATTCAAATTAAATATTACATTGAAAACTAAATGCAATTTAAGTTACCTAAAGTACACCCTAATGTCAGAGTACACGCCTGGAAAAATATATTTTAAAATAAAATATAATGTAAAATAGATTTGAATGTTAAAGTACTATGGGCTTAAGTTAGAAATATATTTTATTTAGAACCTTTTGTTTAAGTGTGTGTGAACAAAGCTTCAGTTTGGGACACTGTGCTTTACTAATAGTGCAAAGCTGGAGACATCTGTAGGGTGGGTAGGGTGTGCAGTTTTCTGGACAGTAAGTCAAAGACTCCATACAGATGCTACTTCAGCAACCAAAGCAAAACAAGCATTAGCCAACTAACCATAAAATAGTCCAGTTAAGAAGTGACCACCAGTTCAAAAAAGACGATGTTGTGCACATCCATGTGGTTGCTGACGCAAGTGTCGTTTAAATAGCAAATGCATCTTTGCTCCCATGGGCGTGCTGGCCTTACAGGTAAGTGTGTTCAGGTGAATTATTGGCGTATTGCTATCTTGAGACAGCTGGAAGTGATCGCACCAACAAAAACTGGAAAGTCAAGGAAGGTGAAGGAAGGTGTCAGGTTCCTCACACCTGAGGAAGGCCAAATTTTCAGAGCATAAAGCTGTGCGGAATTTACCTTCTAAGATGTGACCACCAGCCAACAACACAAACACTTACTTTTGGTGCATACCTTCTTGTCTTTGTGTGTACAAGGTAATTAAACAGAAAATGTCTTCTTTGTGTGTGTGTGTGTGTGTGTGTGTGTGTGTGTGTGTGTGTGTGTGGACATGTATATGTGTGAAGAAGGAGGAGGACAATGGATCTGAATGCGACGGTTCATGGGTCTGTTCTTCGACACAGCCTGCTGAAGGGCATTTCTGCACAGATTGTCTCTGCTGCTGTAAGACGCACGCACACAAAACCCGACTGTCTTATTTTTAGTGTTTTTGATTAGAATACATCTTCAGTACTGTGCTTTCCAAAATGTGGATGAAAAATAATAATGATATAACATCTTAAAACGAGGAGTAGTCAATTTAATTTAATCTGTCAATGACAGGGTTTTGTTTTTGTTTGGAAATATGATTATCGGTTAGTAATTCTATTTATATTACTACTTTTTATTATTACTGTAACTAAAGTATTTCCTTTTGTACTAGCTTCAGAATTTTGCATATGTTGCAGTACACTAATCAATTAAAATAAAAACATTTGCATGTTTTCCTCAGGACAAAGTGGATGCTGGACTGCCAACTGCTATAGTGAGTATTATTTTATTCAACAATGAATTCAACTAAACCTATATAGATGTTATTAGTTTAAAGGCAAATTTGGTAAGACACAATATAACTCTATGACTTTTGATGGCTAACTAGTTTTCATAGGGCACTTTAGCAATTTATAATTTCAAAGGAGGCTATATACAAGAGACATGGTAAATAAATATAAGTTTTAAGGTGTTGCTTTTGGCATTTTGCCTATATCAACAGATGATAGTTGATATAATGACTGGAAATAAATGGAGAAAGAGGGCTATGACATGCAACGTCAACCAAAATTGATCCGGGGATGTTGCACCATAACCATTAGGCTACTGGGATGCCCCACATTCAAGGTTTTTGCATTCATTTGAATTGCTTATTATAATTTTTATCAACTACAAACACTACTGTAGACCAGTGTAAGAAGGCTTTACAAAACAATACAACAAAAAGCAAAGTTGAACATATTTTTTAAAGCAGACACAGCATTTACATAGAACTCTGAACTGTAGTGTGAAAATAGTGAGATGTGTAGTGGAGTAGCAAGTCAATGTTTGCCTAATATCACAAATTAGCCATTGAGGGCTTTACTGTATCTGTACAACATACATCACCCTCTTTCCTTTGAACCCCGCATCAGATAAGTAAAAACTCCCCAAGAAAAACCCTTTCACATGGATTTTATGGAAGAATCATCAGGGAGAGCAACTCAGGAGAGAACCCTCTCCTAGGATGGACATACTTGCAATAGAGACGTGTGTACAATACAGAACAGACCTAATAGTAATAATAATAGTAGCAGTGAATATAAAAGAGTGAAATATTCACTGTGCCGGAGGCGCAACCCCGATCCATGGAAACCTGCAAGGCAAGAAAGCACACTTTATGAGACCATATGTACCTAATATTTGCAGTGTTACGCAGGTGAAAGCAGTCAGTCCATGTAGTTTGTTTTATGTGTGTGTTTAGGGACATATCATATCAAAGATAACAACAAGGTTCCTTACGGTGGTGCTGGAGGCCAGGGCAATGGCATCCAGAGTAGCTATATTATTAGATAATGAGTTTCGGAGGGCCAAGTATCAACAAGACCACAGGGCCAAGCATGGTGGCTCAGTGGCTAGCACTGTCATCTCACAGCAAGAAAGTACTGCTGAGTAATGGGTTCGATCCCCGGACCGGGCCTTTCTGTATAGAGTTTGCATGTTCTCCCTATGTTTGCATGGGTAAATGTTAGGTAAATGCTCCTGTCAGTACCCCTGACCAAGGCACTGGTAGAAGAACTGGAGCTGTTCCCCTGCTGCTGCAGCTGCCCACTGATCGTATGTATAGGATGGTTTAAATGAAGAGGACAAATTTAATTTCAGTGCATGTAGGTGCTGAGTAATTACAATAAAGGAAGCTTATCTTAGTACATTACCTTCAGTTTTGCCTGAGTTTATAGGTTATAGGTCATCTAGGTTTTTAAGTCCTTAATGCATGCTTGAAGTTTAACTAACTGATTGGTTTCTTCTGGCTTGATACATATAATTAGGTATTATCTGCATAACAAAAAAAGCTTATGGAGTGTTTCCGTATAATATTGCCTAAAGGAAGCAACTATAAGGGGAAAATAATTGATCCAAGAACAGAATTTGGTTGTTAACAAACTAAGATTGAGCTGATAAAAAGGACTTAAACCAGCTTAGTGCTGCTCCTTTAATACTAAATAAATGATCCAGTCTCTGTAATAGGATGTGGTGGTCATTCGTGTCGAATGCAGCACAAAAGCAGAAAGAGAATGTGAGGTTGGGTACATTTACAAGACGTTTCATAGTTTATAAAAATGCAGCTCAAAGAGAATACTGCTACTGAAAGATTGTTCAAAAGAGCAACCACTATTACTATAAAGTACACCCACAGGTAGGTTCATGGTTGTGGTTTATGATTGTGTGGGTGTTGGTGGAGGCAGAATGTTTGATATTATTTTATGGTGTTTTGCTTTTGTTTAGCTTTTCCTGACTTCCTCTGATTAACTCTAAGCTGTACATTTTTTTTTTGGTTCAGACCGTGGCAGGTGTGATTGCTGTAGGAACGTCTCATGGTCTGGCTCTGGTCTTTGGTGAGTCTAAACTTGATTACACTCTTTATATAGACAGTGATATAAATTATATTTTCACATTTTAACTTTTTACAATGCAACAGTGTAAATTAAGCTAATTGAGTGTAGTTACCAGTTATTTGTCACAAAACAAGTCATATAAAGCAGGTCTAGATTATAGTCTTAAACTATGAAACAATGCTTCACTTCCAATTAAATTAATAAAAAGTGGATACATTGTGGGGAGGCAATGGTAAGTATTCTGTTGCATGTTGCTGATGTTGTTGCTCTTGCTGAGTATGAAGAGAATGTTGTTATGTTTATAAAAAGAGTGTGAGAAATTGAGGTTGCCTAACTAATATGGTACTTAATTAGAAACTCCTTATCTAACATTAGAATAATAGTTTTCAACTTAAGATTATTATTAACAATAACATTGAGTCATATGTATGAATGCATGTCATCACCAAAACAATGAGCCTCCTCTATAAACAAGCCTACAGTTGATGGTATGTTCTCTTTTAAAGAACAATCCATGTATGTATGGGTGCAAAACAGACATTTTGGGACAAACTAATGTTTCCCTTCTCTTGGCTTTTTCTCTTGGGGTCTGTTAAAACCCGAAAGTAGAGTTAGGTAACCGTAGTATGTCAAGCAGCAACCTCCTGTGCTGAGAAATAAAGCCAACGCAGAAGTGTCAAGTTCATTGAATAGCCACTTGAGGCTCACTCCAAAAGCAAGTCAATATCCATAGATCCTGTGTTAAAATGCCCAACTTTACAGCAGAAATAAACATGATACAATACAAAAAAACCACCCTGCGGTGGCCAATCATGGAACCGGTGATCAGACTTGTCAGTCGGTTTTGAGGCGATGTGAGAGTCCCGTACAGTAAACATGTAACATCACTGCCTCTATCGCTGCCACAAAAAAAACCCTGAACACTGAACTGGAGTTGTGTGTAACAACAGCTGACTGTTTCCTGCAAAAAGCACAGTCGCTCGTCTCTTTTCTTTTTCTCTTTCTCTGCGAAAGGAAGCTGCCTTCAAGTGCGGTTGGAAATGATGGGATCATAAAAACGATCTGATGGAAACAATAATTGTAAAATATAAGGTATACTTGTGATACATTGGGGGCTAAAGAACACAACAAGACGCCACACAAATAGGCCATTTAAGTGATACACTCAGCGGTGCACAACCCTGCAGCGAATCGCTTGCTTTGGTCTGAATGCGCCCTAAAAGAAGTTTGCGATTTCTCCAGGTGCTCCGGTGTTTTCCCACAGTCATGTAAAGTAATGCAGAATACATACGTAATAAATATGAACTTCAAAGTTAAAACTTTCTTAATGTTGAGGATACTCTAAATGCTGCCCTGACGTTCCTCCCACAACAGGCCTTATGTGCTGCCAGTTATATAACATGGGAAATAGTAATCATAATCAAAATAAATATTGGATAATAAAATGTGGTGAGGACATTCACAAATGAAAGTAAGATACCAATAATACCTGCACCACAGTGCATTAATGACAAAGACTGTCTAGGAGGAGTCACATAGCCTCCTCCACAGACTTGGATACTTGGAACTTGGATAATGTAAGAATCAGGGCCTAGGACACCAAAACATCCAGAAACGTATCCGTGTCAAATAAATCTCTGTGTCAGAAAGAACACACTGAATTTGTTATTATCATTTCTTACAAAGAGGACATAATTTGATGGACACATACAAGTCTTGTTTTTTATTTGTAATTAGGCATCAACGTTTTAAAATCACAACTGAAATAACTACTATTTAATGTACTCATATTTTAGGTATATTGATTAATGAGCTCCACTTCAGCTAGTGACGAACTGTGTCAGTTGATTGAGCTTCACACATACTGAAATATTTTATTAAAATGACTGATCATCTCATATGGCTTGCATAACAAAAGTAAGATCTTCCTTATTCTGACTTAATACATGCCAGTGTCACTGATATCCACCCTCAGGACTGCTTCACCTGAGTCTGACATGGAAGCACTGACAATAGCATAATCACCCTCATAAGAAATGCAGGAGCCATCAGCCTTTGCTCTTACAAAATTATTTTCATTTCCATTATACATCATATCATAAAGATTGTAGTCACAGTTGTTTCCTCTGTCAAGGATCCCCACAGCAAACCAGTTGGAGTAGAGGTTTCGGTCGTAGGGCACGGAGAACATGACGGCCATGACGTGGTTGTAGTCGTTGAGGTTGGGGTTGAAAAGATCATAGGTGAAGACGCCGACAGCCCCGGTCGCACTGCCTGTGTTCTTTTTGAACAATGCGCTGGCAGGGGAGTAGGGACCCACCATCGGTGGCAGAGGGACCTCACAGCAGCCGCTCTCAGTGAACACCCTGAACACAGAGAGGCGCATCATATCAGACAGGTTCTTGCAGAACTCTTCCTTTCCAATTACCATTGATATTTACATTCACTGGTAGGTTTTTGTGTCTTTTCCTACAAGCACGTGAATGCACACACAAAGAGTCTGTTATCTCAACTGCTTAACAGTCTTGCAGTAATGTGACATTATACACACAGCTGAGCATTCCACTTATAAATCCTTTTCAACCTATATAACTTTGAATACGCTACAAAGACAAGATATTTAATGTTCAAACTGATAAACTTTGTTTTTTTGCAAAAATTCACTCTTCATTTCATGACTTCATTTTATGCCTGCAACACGTTCCAAAAAAAGCTGGGACAGGGGCATGTTTACCACTGTGTTACATCACCTTTCCTTTTAACAACACCCAATAAGCATTTGTGAACTGAGGACACTAATTGTTGAAGCTTTGTAGGTGGAATTCTTTCCCATTCTTGCTTGATGTACGACTTCAGTTGCTCAACAGTCCGGGGTCTCCGTTGTCGTATTTTGCGCTTCATAACAATAAAGTTGACCAATTAGAACATTAAATATATTGTCCTTGTAGTGTATTCAATTGAATATAGGTTGAAAAGGATTTGCAAATCATTGTATTCTGTTTTTTATTTACGTTTTACACAACGTCCCAACTTCATTGAAATTGGGGTTTGTATATGCTGAAGCATTAGGATTTGCCTTCTTTGGAACTAAAGGGTCCAAACCAGGAAAAGCTGACTCAGACCAGACAGGGGTTTTATAAAGTGTGCCATGTGTCATTTACTTCAGAGAAGAATGCAAGCTGGGCAGCTCAAACACACAGTAACGTTAAGCTACCTTGAACTAGTTGTTAACCACCGTTGTGACACAGTTTATGCTGGGACCGCGGTTCTTAGGTTAGGTTTATGCCGGGTAACTGAAAAAATCCAGGGCATGTTGATCTTGATTCGTAGTACCGGCCTCTGGACTTGATGAAGACCTCTGTCTGACTAAAAGGAATTTCCCTAACTACCTATATGACTTTCTTGTTGCTGCTGTGTATTCTAATCTTTGCCGTCAGTGGGTGTACTTTCAATACCTTCAGAAAAAGTCAAGTACAAAAGCAATGTATCACCTTGGGTTGGCGAGAGTGTAGCAGCCAGAGTTGTTGTTAATCTCAACAGAGCAGAGGCGATGAGGCATTGTGATGAGGTGTGGTGGGGGAAGAGGCTGGCTGTGAACTACAGACAAAATAGAATCATTTCAGTTAATTCAGCATCTGTGAAGCAGAGAGACAGTTTGTCAGAATCAATCATCTATGCTTTGTTGATTGATGTGTTTATTGTTTGTATCTAAATCTAAATGGACTGCATTTATATACATTACATTATATGTATTTTTTATATTTACATATAAATCAATTATAATTAGAAAGAATGAATTCCCTAGCTCTGCTTCTTTATACAAGGCTTCAAACTAGATCAAGTTCAAATTAGATCAAATTATTAGGAGTTAAAAAAAAATTGAGTCATGTGGTAGGTCTGCTGCTAAGAAGAAGGATCTCGATAAACTTTAACTATCCCACAATAAGGTTAGACTTCACTGTTAACATATTATTATTATTAGTAGTAGTAGTAGTAGTAGTAGTAGTAGTAGTAGTAGTAGTGTCCATTACATACTGTCTGGGCTCTCAGTTGAAGACATATTACAGTCCCATCAGCTTGTTTTCTTGAGAAAATTTATATTTTTAAGTTTATCTAAATCTTTTTCAGCTCTTGAAGAGTGTGCTGGTCAATCACATACATATTCTAACATATCTTTCTAACAGGCAATTTAGAGTCCCTTCGTTTAGATACAACAGGCTCAGTCTATCCTGTTGAACCAAAATCAGTTTGCTGCCATTTAAGATCTTGATCCAAGTCTATCTTGAAACATGTTTCTTTGCCATGGCTGTTGATATGTCTTCATCTTTGTACTATATGTGTAATTGTTGTCTAGCTCTGTGTGTATTTTTATTTTTATTTCTTCTTTTGAGCGGAGCTGCTTGGGAACACAAAAGGACTTTCGGTGTGAACTCTAAATAAAGTTGTGTTGTATATGCCCCTCCGTTTGTGCATAGAAAACAATTAGTTATTCCTAGAGCCAAGAAAAAGAATACAGTTATATACAGGAATTTTGACTTAAATGTGGCTGTAATCATTTGTCATTTCTTTCCGCTTGTTTCACAGAGTTCGCACTCTTTGCTTTATTTTGTGTATATTATGTGGTTTTTATTGATAGTACTGATAATTTTCTGTTATTTATTTGGTTTTGTTGTATTACAATTACTGTTTTGTTCCTCAATTTAAATTTTTTTTATTTGAACCCTGCTTTTATATTTTACGTAGACTTTTATTTTGTGGACCTCTGTAAGATCAGCAACTGCTATGACAGAAGCTAATGGTTTTAAATTAAATTAATGGATGTCTAAAACTACACTAAAATGTTGATGGATGAGAAGGATGAAGTCATCTAAACCTAACTAAAAACACACATTAACTTTTGATCTCAGGACTAAGACTACAACTAAATCTAAAAATAGATAAAAAATATCTAAAAGTATTAATAAAGGTGTACTTACCTTTGTATGATCTGCAGAGTTGGAAAAAAGGCAAAACCAGTTGTTGGTGTGGACAGATTGTTGGTCCAGGTTTCAGGCAGGATGTGGTAGTGAAGTCACACACCGGGTTTTATTGACTCAGGTAATCGGGACTTTTAGGCGCCAGTTGACTCCCTCCTTATCTCCTGTCCAGTATCAGCTCCCCCCTTTGTTCCCGGACTTCGCCAGCACTTTATCACAGAGAAAGGCTTGGTCCGTAGTGATTACAAATTTACACCTTCTTTTGTTTGAACCTTTTAAAACTGGTGTCAATTATTTGTACAGGGTGTCCGCAGGAGGGTAAGGACTTAGTGGCCTACCATGTTCACAGGGTACCACTACAAAACAGAGTATTAGCTTCTAAGATTTGTAAATCCTTTTAAACTTATATTCAATTGAATATATCCACTACAAAGACAATATATTTAATGTTCAAACTGATAAACCTTTTTGTTTTTTTGCAAATAATTACTCATTTTGAATTTGATGCCTGCAACTCGTTCCAAAAAAGCTGGTAGAGGGGCATGTTTACCAGTGTGTTACATCACCTTTCCTTTTAACAACACTCAATAAGCATTTGGGAACTGAGGACACTAATTATTGAAGCTTTTTAGGTGGAATTCTTTCCCATTCTTGCTTAATGTATGACTTCAGTTGCTCAACAATTCAGGGTCTCCGTTGTCGTATTTTGCGCTTCATGATGCGCCAAAAATTTTCAATGGGAGACGGTCTGGACTGTAGGCAGGCCAGTCTAGTATCCGCACTCTTTTACTATGAAGCCACGCTGTTGTAACACATGCAGAATGTGGCTTGGCATTGTCTTGCTGAAATAAGCAGGGACGTCCCTGAAAAAGAAGTTGCTTGGATGGCAGCATATGTTGCTCCAAAACCTGTATGTACCTTTCAGCATTAATGGTGCCTTCACAGATGTGCAAGTTACCCATGCCATGGGCACTAACTCACCCCCATACCACCACAGATGCTGGCTTTTAAACTTTGCGCTGATAACAATCTGGATGGTCCTTTTCCTCTTTGGCCCGGAGGACATGACGTCCATGATTTCCAAAAACAATTTGAAATATGGACTCGTCAGACCACAGCACACTTTTCTACTTTGTGTCAGTCCATCTCAGATGAGCTTGGGCCCAGAGAAGCCGGCGGTGTTACTGGGTATTGTTGATATATGGCTTTCACTTTTCATGGTAGAGTTTTAACATGTGTTAACTGACAATGGTTTTTCCAAAGTTTTCCTGAGCCCACATGGTAAGATCCTTTACATAATGATGTCGGTATTTAATGCACTGCTGCCTGAGGGATCAAAGGTCACAGGCATTCAATGTTACATGACATTGTAATGCATTCAATGTTAGTTTTCGGCCTTGCCGCTTACGTGCAGAGATTACTCCAGATTCTCTGAATCTTTTGATGATATTATGGACTGTACTTTGAGGCATCAAATTCAAATTTTTTTGCAACAAAAAAAAGTTGATCAGTTTGAACATTAAAAACCTTTGTAGTGTATTCAATTGAGTATAGGTTGAAAAGGATTTGCAAATCATTATATACAGTTTTTATTTACGCTTTACACAAGGTCCCAACTTCATTGGAATTGGGGTTTGTATAATCCCTCAGTATAGGGCTTCGCAGACAGTGAATTTTCTAATTTAGATTTCTTTTAAAGTGCTTTGTTTATAGCTTATGGAATTGAAAAAATCTGTACTTAAAGGACAGATAGGAGTTAAAAGTAATTTAGTAAGTAATGGTAGTATCAGTGGATCTTAGTCATAGCACATTTCTGTTACAATATGCATTTTGCTTCGATATAAAGGAGATTCTCAGAGAACTTCCATCCATCCATTGTCAACTGCTTATCTGGGGTCGGGTCATGGGGGCAGTAGCTCCAGCAGGGTAACCGAAACTTCCCTTTCCCGAGCCACATTAACCAGGGGATCCCGAGGCGTTCCCAGGCCAGTGTAGGGATATAATCTCTCCAGCTAGTCCTGGGTCTTCCCCAAGGCTTTCTCCCAGCTGGACGTGCCTGGAACACTTCCCTAGGGAGGCTCTCGGGACCACCTCAGGAAGTGCCCTGAACCACCTCAGCTGGCTCCTTTCGACGCAAAGGAGCAGCGGCTCTACTCTGAGTTCCTCACGGATGACTGAGCTTCTCACCCTATCTCTAAGGGAGACGCCAGCCACCCTCCTGAGGAAACCCATTTCGGCCGCTTGTTCCCGTGATCTAGTTATTTCGGTCATGACCCAGCTTTCATGACAATAGGTAAGGGTGGAAACGAAAATTGACCGGTAGATCGAGAGCTTTACCTTCCGTCTCAGCTCTCTAGTAAAGCGAATGCAATGCTGACCCCACTGCTCAGATTCTCAGATAACTTATGATGTAAATTGTATAAGCAAGAAGCAACCCTCAAATATTTTCTATAATGCACCAGGTTAATGTTTACATTAAGAATTGACCCCCCAAAACTTTGTTTAAGTATATTTTAAATGATCAATTTCAGGATTGTATTAATCAATATTAGATCAAGTAAGCAGTAATAAATAAAAAAGCAGTAATAAATAAAAAAGAGTAGGAGTACATTGTCAGTAAAAATAATGTCACTGGCATTCGTAGCGGTAGTTTCAGTAACATAGTTGTAATGGTATTAGTGTATACAGTTTAGGTATAGCCATGATAATGTGAGTAGGTTGCAGCAGTATTACCAATAAAAGCGTGAGTCATAAGTGTTAATCAGCAGCCATATCAGTTCTATGAGTAGTATTTGCAGAAGCAGTTATCAGTGCTCAAATTGGAATAGAGAATGCGTCAGAGCAGCCTGAGCAGTGTGTACATAATACATACATATTAATTGGTAAGCAGAAGGAGTAGAGACGTACTGAGGACCAATATCTGTAACCAGAAAAACACACTACAGGTGTGATAATAAGCCAAAGCCATATTTTGGTGTAAAACAATCTCTGTCAGCCAAAACTGCTCTTAATTTAAAGAGATTTTGGTCTCCAAAGATACAAAATGAATGAGTCTTAATACTGTGTTGTTTG
Source organism: Sander lucioperca (assembly GCF_008315115.2). NCBI lineage: Eukaryota > Metazoa > Chordata > Actinopteri > Perciformes > Percidae > Sander > Sander lucioperca. The sequence goes on from NC_050187.1 coordinate 5,778,055, forward strand.
TATTTTGACTGGGGTTTGATTGGGACTGAGGTCTCAGCAGGGCTGACCCATGTCTCTTTATATTGCTGACATAATGATGCCCGGCAGGAAAAGGTATGAACATCCCTGTCAGATGGGTCACTCATGCTTAATGTTGTTCTGTATTCAACCTAACTGACTGTGAGGCGTCACCGCTCATGTCCATTTTGGTTTGGCCAAGCTACTTTGGTGCATGCTTTGTTGTTTGATTTGTTTATTTTTTGCAGTGGCAGTTTTAATTGCATTTACACCTCTTCATTTGGTACCAGTTTGTTGTGTTTTGGTATTGATGTGTAAAAGCTTTTTTTATATTCATTTTACCATCCAAACCTTTTTTAAAGTCTGCACCCCTTTTTCAGCAGTTACTGTAAATGTCCTCTTCATCTTCTCCAGATACCAATCAGGCTCTGCGGCTCTGTCTGGGTACCAAGGCAACTGGGGCAGAGTTTGGAGCTGTCTCTGCCCTCAGCATCAACCACGATTGCTCAAGACTTCTCTGCGGGTTTGCCAAAGGACAGGTATATACTCAGACACATGTACAAACGTAGTGCAATCACAGGCTTGTTTACTGGGAGGTCGTTGGAGTTTTAAAAAGTTCAAAAGGGTGGACTCAGGACTTGAATAAAAATCTAACAACAGCCTGTTGAAGTTCAACAGGGTTTCTACTGATGGTTTGCATACAGTATGTGTTGTTTGTTCTGTGGCATGTGGTCGTGATGAGGTGGTGTGGTGCTCTGAAAGAGTTGATGGTTTATGACTCAAAGTATCAGGTTGTCCAAATCACTGATACTTTACTTGGTTTTGAACAATTTCAACTACTATCACAAGGGCTAGTCCACACAGGAATGAGGAAATGTTTGGCTTGGTGTTGGGTATCAAAATACTTCGGCCAGTGTGTACATGGTTTTTGAAGTCAAATTATTTTACGGCTACATCCGAGCCGGGATAAATGGAACAATTAGGTTTAAAAAAGCAACTAGCGACAAATCGACTGACTTTCTGTATTGCCAGTATTGTCTGGAGAGAGCGTCGTCTTTCTCTCTAGAGGCCGCCACACTCACCTCTCTCTGTCACTTCTGACTGAGGAGCATCAGCAAGCCTACAGGCGCGTCATGTAGTGGGCCAGTGCCTTGCGTGGCAGCTCCGCCACCATGGGTGTATGTGAATGGATGAATGAGAGGCAAGTTTACCATTAGACGAGTTGTTCTTAAGAGCGCTTCGAACGGGCACACCACCCAACAACACTGCAAGCAGCAATACTGGGAACCAAGTGTTTTATAACTGCATTTTCTGTCACATGTTGTTTGTGAGAATTTACACAATAAAGTTGTGAAAAGTAATCCTGGAACCAAGCAATTGGCCCGTTCCGAACAGGCACACACTCCAAACGGGCACTGCACTAGTAAAAAATAATATACAGCTGAAATCACAAATGATTTGACACCTTTTTGGTTACTTGGCTCCAACTATTTTTCTCAGGTGCCAGTTTTTGTCCAGTTGCTTACCCTGATCCAAATTTTCTTCAAAACTTGTTCTGTCTCTCTGCATGATTAGATTACAATGTGGGATCTAGCCAGTGGGAAGCTCCTGAGAACAATCACTGATGCCCACCCTCCAGGGACAGCTATACTGCATGTGAAGGTACACACACACACACAAACAAACAAACAAACAAACAAACAAACACAAACAAACAAACAAACAAACAAACACCTCTCTTTACTGGAGCAGGTTATATGTGGCTACAGTCAACACTCTTTCCCCACACAACAATAAAGCAAACTTTGTGAGTGTCACACACCCTCAGAAATTAGTAATTTTCATCTGATTTCTGTCCCTTGTTTTTATTTTCCTGTTGTGTCTAGTTCACAGATGACCCAACTCTTGCAGTGTGCAATGACAGTGGAGGATCAGTTTTCGAGCTGGCTTTCAGGTAAATTACCTTAAAATTAAGTTAATTATATAACTTTGTTTTAGGTTAAAGAGCTCCTTTGCTAGAGGGGACTGTTTGGCATGGTTTGGGCTACAGATGTTGCCATTTTTGTTGTGTACAGTTGCCATGGTTACATGTGTCATTGTCTTCTATTGTGAGGTTAGTGGAAAAGGCACGGTTTACTTTTCATACACAGTGTCCATCCAAGGTGGACTACATGAATGACTTTGCTGATTGGAATCATTTCATTTAGTTCAGCTCAAGATTCATAGTTTCAGGTTTAGACTGTCCTTCAGTCTGTTGTCTCCAACATGTGAAAACATTGTCTCATACGGATGAGTAATGTTCCATTTGCAGGGTGGAAGCTTAAATAAGTTCCTGTTGCACTGAAACCAATATTTAAAAAATAAAATTAAGCATTCAACTACCGCTCCATATTCATTAACTCCTTTAATGCAAATGGTCTACTTGCCACTTCAAGCTAACATTATCATCAGAAAAAAAGTTAATTATTCTGGCTTTTTAAGTGATATAACTTGGCTGGCTTGCCATTATAGAAATAGATCATAGGATTTGGGTGTTTTTGCAACTTTAGTGTGGAAGATTATAATGTTTTTAACTGAAATTTCTGCAGCCTTACCTTCCAAGTTTAGTGCGACCAACTCCACCGAAGCTGAGACGCTGCTGCTCGAGGCTGCTGCATGTCAGCAGCAGTGAGGTTGATGAGTGTTGATTGGCTATTAGCAGCAGGGCTGAGTGTTGATTGGCTATTAATTGTATAATATCTAGCCAATCAGATAGTGTTGTGGGCGGGACATTAAGTGTGGCTCAGTGGTGAGTAAAACCGGAGCAGATGGAAATACAGAACTGTAGTGGAGCCTAAGTAGGGCACTTTTTAATGAATTACCTTTATCAGTTATCGGTCAAATAAAACACAGATACAGATAATCTGCAAATTGCCAAAAAACAGCCCCCAGAATCGGCCAGGCCCATAATCGATTGATCCAAATACAAATTTGGTACGGTGGCAAGGAAAATTTTCCTTTAACAGGCCGACCCTGGCTTTTGGTGGGAGGGGTAGGGATACAGAAATATGACTCATAATATTTATAGCAGTGGGTATAATGGAATCACATGATGAACAGTGGCAATTATAGTAACGGTAAAGATAATAGAACTATGACTAATAATAATGGTAGTAGCATTGCAGGGCGTAGCAGGGCTGTCTCCGGCCACGGCTGTCGCTGGCGAGGAGGCATTATGTTCTCAGGTTGTCTGTCCGTCCGTCTGTCCCATTCTCATACTGTGATATCACAGGACTGCCTGGAAGGAATATTTTCAAATTTGGCACAAACGTCCACTTGGATTCGAGAATTAACTGATTAGATTTTTGGAGGTCAAATGGTCAAATGCCAAAAAACTTCACACAATGCATTTTTGGCAATAACCGAGAACACTGTGACATCATAATTTTCTTCAAAAATGCAATGCAAAAACAGTCTTCACTACATATATTACTATATGAATCTCGACAGACATTAAGATTAAGATCAATTTTATTGATCCCGCAAGGGGAAATACATTTTTTTCACTCACTGTTGTAGTTATTACACACACTGAAATACACACACATGCCCTGTAAATGCACTAAATGGAGAGATGTCAGAGAGAGCAGTTGGGTGTTCGGTGCCTTGCTCAAGGGCACCTTGGCAGTGCCCAGCAGGTAAACTGGCACCTCTCCAGCTACTAGTCCACACTCAGTACTTGATTTGCACATGGACTTAAAACCGGCCCCCCCTGCTTCCTAAGCCAAGTCCCTACAGACTGAGCTACTGCCACCCCCAAACCACCCTCCAGACATGGATGTAAACTGCAACTTGACTGGTTGGCGAAGACATACAACCGCAAGACGGTAATTCTAGTTGCTTGTGTCTCTTGCCGTATGGACTTTATTGTGAAGCACATGGAGTTTACCTGTGATAAAATGTGCCCTATAAAATAACAAGGAGCTATATTTATTGCTGTAATTATACTATGTTTTTGTCAGAACATATCAATGGTCCCAGTTTAGTTTAGTCTCTGTATTGTTGGTTTTAAGTTTTCATTTTTTTTCATTCTTATTTCTTTGTACTTTGTCTCTTACCCACCTTTTATAGTGCCCTTAATTTGTTTTGTTTATGATTAAGTAACTTGGCTGCTGTGACAATATCATTATAGTTTTTTAATAGTGTCAACAGAATTTTGACCCAATGAAAAAACACACAATGTCTGTTTCACAATGCACTTCCACTGAGACTGAGCGATGCAGGTGAAAATTGTCAAATGCTGAAAAGAACCTCATTTAATTGTAAAGCAAAATAGTTAACGTACATTCTTTTTGATATCATCTGATAGTTATTTTCAAGCCTAAAAGTTTCTCGCTCTACTTTGTCATGTATGTGTTGGTAACACTCTCTGCATCTATAATTCACATTTGCGAGCGGTGTGATTCCATTGTGCTGCTTTTTTCCCTTACTTGTCTTCTACCTTTTATTATCTCCTTACTATTACTCTGTTCTTGTTTCATCTTAATGTTACCCTCATTATCCTGTATTTCTCTCTGTATGTTTCTGTTAATGTCTTTTTTTCTAGGAGGGTGATGGGGATGCGGTCCTGTGACTCTCGATGTCTCTTCAGTGGTTCTAAAGGTGAGGTCTGCTGTGTTGAACCATTGCGTGCTCCTCCAGACTTCAGAGACCATCCCATCACACACTACTCTCTGCTGGCTATGGCCTCTCTCACTAAGGTACACAACACACACAGTTCCGTTCACAGTGCATCGTCCAGCTTCTACTTATCAACCCAACTGTGTGTAAAGTTTGTGATGTTTCTGCTTTTTGGTTTTCTTTTACCAGATTCTGGTCATTGGACTAAAGCCCTCACTGAAAGTCTGGATGACTTTCCCATACAGCAAGGTTTGTATATTTGTCTGCTTGTTTATTTTGTTGGTAATGAGTGCATGATAGCCCAGGTTCATTGATACAATGAGATGTTTAATTCTGTGTTTGCACCTGATTCTTTGCTGAGGTTAACAGTTAGCATGAGTTCTTGAATGCCCGCTAAGGCTACATCCCCACTGCTACAATTTCATTTTTGAATGGCATTTTAAAACAAATATTATCTCTGTCCACACAAGAGTTTTAGCTCCTGTAGCAGAACTAATCTCTGTCCATATTAACACGTTTGAATACACATATCACATGACCATTTACATACACTGGGCATGTGCGTGCCGGTGTAAACAGGAAGCAGATTGTTACCCTGCGGTTAAAAAATCATGACCAGGGATTTATTTACCCGGACCGACGACGAGGTGGAACTGTTACTGAAAGGTATGTAGTTCTACTTAACCGATAAGACTGACTGACGTGGATTGTCGTTTCCAAAGGTCTTCAAAGGTCGTTTGTTAAAGCACATTAGCAGTGTTTGCTAATGCCTCTGTTTTAGGGGCTCTGAATCGGTGGAGTAGTGTAGACGCGAGGCGTAAACGTTACAAAAGATATTTTAAAATGAAAACGTACTGTATTAGTGTGGATGAAGCCTAAGTAGGTGTTGTAGATTAATGGGTTCGTCTCACTTATTAAAGGTCCCATGGCGTGAAAATTTCACTTTATGAGGTTTTTTAACATTAATATGAGTTCCTCTAGCCTGCCTATTGTCCTCCAGTGGCTAGAAATGGCGATAGGTGTAAACCGAGCTCTGGGTATCCTGCTCCGCCGAAAGTTCAGATGGGCCAATCTGGAATCTTCCCTTTATGTCGTCATAAGGTGAAAGGTTAACCTCCCCTTTCTCTGCTTTGCCCGCCGCCCACAGCTGCCCAGAGAATTTGGCCCGCCCATGAGGAAATAGAGCTACAGCCGTGGCCGCAAGCCAGTCAAGGCCACACCCCCACCCTCCACCTTGCCCCACCTCTTTCCTCCTCAATAGCATTTAAAGCTACAGACACAGAAATGGCACGTCCTAAGGAAAGCTCATTGTGGGACTGGCTCGTAGTGGCTGTAATTCTGCACCAAGGCTGAATTTCGGGAAAGAGACTTCAGATACAGTATTAGGGGACCACTAAGAACTATATAAAAGCATCCAACAAGCAAACAAAGGCTGTGGCTAGCAGTGTTGTCACATGTCCGCAATGAAAGTGATGAGTACAATTCTCTCCAAGTTCTACTGATGAGCATTTTTAAAGGGAGGGAAACATATCAAAAAGTGCACAGAAACTTCTCAAAGCTCTCTTGAAGCAACAAATAACACTGTCCATATACAGTATATGCTCAATACTTTCCAATGATATTTGGCCAATACATTGCTAATCATACTACTTCCAGCTGAGTTTAAGGAGGATATAGAGGTCCTGCAGTAATATTGTCATCAAGTACAAAGTGCTGTATTGAAGGGCAGAACCAATTTATCCGGTCTATAAACATTGTTCATTGTGAATCAGGTAATAAATTGGGCCAAGTATTTCTCTCACACAGTCATAAATTAAGTGAAATACACTGTTCCTGCTCAGGTGCTTTCATGGCTAAAAATAGTAGAATGTATGTAATGTAACCTCAGCTCAACTTTAGCTACAGCTTGATCTAGTCAAGTCAATTTTATGTATACAGATTACGAATTACTATTACAAAATAACTAATCATAAATTTCCTTCAATAGGCTTTAAAACACGTAGAGCATACAGCAAACAAACCCTCTATCCTTAGATCTAGTGACCTTAACAGTCACCTGACATTGGTGAGGTAATGAAATATGACATGTCCATTTCTTGTCCATATTGACATGAGTTCAGGATCATGCCACATTGTGAGGCTTGTCTGTTTCTTAATGATTTAGCTAGAGTTAATGCGACCAACATTACTACAAACGCCACATCCAGCCACAGGCTTGATATTAATTAAATGGCCGTCACGTAAGATGTCCTAAGTGACAAAATGTGTTGTACCGCACATTTGCAACAAACCCGAGTGTTGCTTTTCAAACAGTCTCTACAGTTAAATTTAGAATATGATCATTACTTATAAGATGATCACTGCAGAGCCTTGTGAACTTTGTGAGCTCCAGGTTTAAGAACAGCAATGGTCTCTTCTTCTGTAGTTTTCTCTTCCAGCATGGCACTTTTATTAGGCTTTTTTAACTAAAGACATTTGTACATGTTACAGTAGGAAAAGCACAGCTGTAAATAATAAAATAAATTATGGTTGAATTCCATTCCGTGTGTGTGGCATAGTGGACATTTTCTTTGCGACATGGAGGCAGTGTTTTTAGCCTTATTTACAACTCTGAGCATTCGGAACATTATTGTAAGAGGCTGATTAAGACGTTAATTAATGATGGGATGTGTTGTCTTTCACCAGTCCGATCCGTCCAGTGTTCCCCAGCTGGCCTGGCAGTTTGTTCCTGTTCAGAAGACGGTCAACCCTATCCTGGCTTTTTGTAAAGGAGATACAGTCCACTTCCTCCTGGTATCTGCTCAACTCCCTATTTACTTCAAATTACACAATACACACAAAAGAAGACCAGATTTTCTTTTTTTGGGGGGGAATTTTCTTTTTTTTCTGCTAGTTTAGTGAGTCAGACTACTTTGGAACAACAATTTAACTCAACTGTTTTCAGGTTTAATTTAGGATCCTAAAACAGCTGGACATACAAAAACAGGTTTGATTACTGCTTGTCTATTAGAATAAGACGACAGGTGAGCTACTGTACATGACCTGTAATGTTTTTGCTTCCAGCAACTCCATATGGATGTTCTCTATGAAATACTATCATTTTTCTGCATTACAGTTGCATTAAATATAATGGTACAATACACAGAAAAATGGGTAACACTTTATCATAATGGTACATGAATTATTATGAATTCATGCATGACTTCATGCATGACTTCATGCATGAAAAGCATGAATTCATTCATGTAGTACTTTATATAATATCAGTAATATACAGGGATTAATAGTATCACATGCATGACTTAATGCAGGAACAATACGTTAATTAATGCATCAATTACGGTATTTGAATCATGATTTTCTGATTTATGTAATCATGATTAAACTAAACATTACTTCCTCATTACTTCATCATGTTTGTGGACCTTCAAAAAAAGTTTGCTGACCTGGTACATCTTTAACTTTAACTATCTTGATAAATAAGATGTGATTAATGGTGACATACAATTAAATGTATTAAGAATTAAAGGAGTAGGTTGGCAAAATGATACTGCGCTACACTACATTGACACAAAATACAAAATAATGCAGATGCATTTCTATAGTTGCTTTTTTCACCAACATAAGGCACTTGAACAGTAATGCCTAAGAACAATTCTCATCCAAGTAGGGCATTTATTCATTTTACTTTTTACTAACCTCTAAGTGTCTGAACACCAGAAATGTCTATTTGAGGGGTCACAAAGATGATTGCTGCATATGCCACCATTAATCATATAGTCTTAATCAATGTTAAAGATGGAGCAGGTCAGCACTTTATTTGAAAGGGCCACAAACATGATGAAGTAATGAAGAAGTCATGTTTAGTTAATCATGATTACAACACCATCACCATTCTTAAGCCTGTCACTTTAACTACAGATTTACCTATGAAGAAGACATTAATAAATCAGAAATAATGATGAATGAAATACTGTCATTGATGCATTAATTAACATATTGATCCTGCATTAAGTCATGCATGAGATACTATTAATTGTTCTTCATGCATGAATTCATGGTAATTCATGTACCATTATAAAGTGTTACTAAAATATGCTATTTTACTGCATGTTTTTGTCAGCTTGTCACTGAGAGAGGTGAGCTGAGATTGGCCAGTTTAACTAAAGCTAACTGACATAAAGGCCCAGATTAAAGACAAATAGGTCAGTTTGTAAGATTAATTTAGAAGAGGATGGACACAGTGAGTTCTTCAGCCAACTAATTAATGACTTAAAATGTTTCATACTTCACTTTAGATAAACCTTTCAATTATGGCCCTGTCTACATTCACCTCAGACACCGGCAGGTTGCAATCTCTGCTTGTTGCAGAGATTTAGTAATGTACAACATTGTCTAGCCAGTTAGTTACAGGTGAGTGTATCCCCAATACATACCCGCATTAGAATAATAATATTTTAATGCAAAATTTCCCAGATATCTACATGCTAAACTGCTTCAACAGTGTATTCTGAAAGTAATGGTCAGTGGGCAACAGTTTGTTGTGTTTTAATGTTCTCTTCTACGCTACGGTTTGTTTAGGTAAGGAAGGAAGAGACTGGGACCATCCATGTCATCAAACAAAAACAACTCCACCTCAGCTGTGACATCATTAGCCTGAGTGTAAGTACCTAACTCACCGCCCCCACCTAACACTCTCACAGACCAAGTCCGCTAAGTCCATGAGGGCTCAGGACTGTCCCACTGTATAAATAATCAGCAAGTGTTGCTTAAGCGAAACGCCTACAATGTGTTGTGACGGGCAAGAAAACGGCAGTGACAATGTGGAATTGCGCATTGGAAAAAAAATAAAAAAACAATTTGATGTTCAAGCGATACTTGGGTGGAGACTGGCGGAATTTGTGGCAGAGATGACAGAAGTTACCAACAGAGCCGAAGCAGAGCCTTGGGAAAAGGGCTGAAAATTTGTGTATTTTATACCGGGTGTCCTGTTTTCATCACTGCTGGTCGAGGCTGGAGCCGATAAATACCTGTGCCTACAGCAGAGTCATTTGTCCCGGGAGTGAATGCCGATTGTAACCTTTCCCAATGCAGACAAAAGCCAGATGTTAGTGGGTATAAGTAGTTTTTTGGCCAGTGGGAAAGATGAGACATGTTTCTTGTCCAACAGTTTGCCTGTTTTCCGCTACAGGTGTGATCTAACTCCTACATAGCTTATGTGTGAATAAAGACATATATCTTTGTTTGTTGTAAATTCATGACTCCTCCTGTCTCTATGTCTCTGCAGTGGATTAACAGTCGTACGCTGGTCCTGGTAGACAGCCATGAAAAGCTGCAGGTTGTGGACCGGCCCAGTCAGGAAGTTTTGGAGACTCTGGACTTGGAGCAGGTGCAACTGGTCTATAACAGCCGACATTTCAAATCGCTGGCAACTGGAGGGAATGTCTCACAGGCTCTGGTGAGGGGTTAGCTTATGGGGAACAGGATCAGAGGTCAAATTTAACATTCATGTTCTACAGAGATGGCAAAAGTACTCACTTCCCGTACTCAAGTAGAAGTACAGATGCTTGTGTTAAAAAATACTCTGGTAAAAGTAGAAGTACTGATTTAACTTATTTACTCAAGTAAAAGTAACAAAGTACAGGCTTGGAAATTTTAAAGTATAAAAGTAAAAGTAGCTTTGCGAATGACAAGCATTTTTTATGCAAAGCTACCTGGACCACACAAATGTTACTAGAGTGCAAGCTGAGAAACTTCAGTGGACATGGAAGAAAGGCTTTTTATATTCCATTGCCTACATTTTAAATGGATGTCTGCCAATATGCCTAAAACATCACATATATGATTATTGTGACAGAGACTGGGACTCCAGGTTAATAAGATTCTGACTGAGTAGCTATTTATGAATTCAGTTGTGATTCTGTGAGAATTCACAGATCCAGTTTCTCTTTTTTTAATCTTCCCCTTAACATTTAAAGGAATCTACATGTATGTGTGTGTGCTCAAATATGGCTTCTGGAAAGAAAATAAAGGACAAAATATGAATTACTAAACATTAATTAAGAAGTTCCCCATACTTTTAAGAGTTGCGCAGCACATTTGCCAGGAGTCATTCTTGATGCCTACTATCTCAAACATCTCTCTCAGATAAGGCCAACGATGTCTTGCTGCTTGTCTGCTGATTTCTTCATTTTCAATCATGTCGCCATCCATACTACTATGTGCTAACGTTACCACCATCAAGCCGCAATTCATTTGAATGAATGCAGAATGCCGCCGAATCTGTCGAGTCGTCTTGTAGTGGTGTGTCAAGTGCAACGTACAGTATATTCCCATCCAATTAGATTGAATGTGGTATTGATGACGCGAAAATAACGGTAACTCCAGTGAAATTATTTTAAACAACAGGCTTAAATGAACTGACAACATAAGTTATACGACTTACAGTTCTTAAGGATGCACACACACGATCTCAACTGATTATCCTCCGGACAGCTAGTCTCTTTTTCTTTTTGCTCCGTGTGTCGCGCGCACATCCGCTCGCGGTGAGGCGTGTCTGTGCTATTCTCCGACATGACGACCTCTTGTACAAAACTAAAGTAACGAGCCAATTTTGTAAGAAATCTTGTAATGTAAGAAGTAGAAAGTACCGATATTCATTTTAAAATGTAAGGAGTAAAAGTAAAAAGTCGCCACAAAAAAATTTAGTAAAGTAAAAATATCTGAAAAATCTACTCGAGTACAGTAACAAAGTATTTGTACTTCGTTACTTCCCATCTCTGATGTTCTATAACAGACTTCACTTTATAACAATAGTGATAATGAATTGGATTTGGAAGGTAAGAAGTTATTGATCATTGAAATTATTGAAATTAATGGCTTAAGTTCAAAACTAATTTGAGAAGTTAGTAGCAGTGAAGGGCTGCTAAAGGGACAGCTCAGAGGTTGTATTTAACTTTTTAGGCTTACAGTTTGTCAGTTTTACTTTGTGCAACTGCCTAGCATAGCCTTTTTTAACCACAATGTTCCAGGAGCTATGGAACCAGAAGAACTGAACTAGGAGGTAAAAGTCCCTTTTGTCTAAAGAAATGTGAAAATTTTGCAAATTAGACTGATGACAGATTAAAAAATTGCTGAGTGTCAGTTTGGCGAGATCCTGATGTTTGAGTTAGATTTAATGATTATAAAGAAAACATGCAGAGGTGGAGAAAGAGACTGAAAACTCAAGTGTCTCCACTGTTACTGTAATGTAGATAATGGGTAGATACTCAGTCTTGGTGCTAGTTGTAGGGTTATCACTAAGTTCACGCAGGTGTGTCGGCCAGATCACCACTTAAAGCCAAATATCCTGTGAGTAAATAAATGAAGAGCTGAGAGATGTTCCTTTTCTGTTTATTTCTTCCTTGTTCCTTTTATACGTTTGAGTGTGAGTGTGGTTTCTATAAACAGAGAAACAAATACAAATGAATAAAGAAACATATGTATATACTCATTCCTCTTTAAGCACTAATATACATTACCAAACATAAATAAACAATAATCAGCATATGACTATATACCTCTTAAACTCCAAGAATATAAGCAGAGAAGAGGGATTCAAACACTTATTATATGGGATTCTCATAGATTTTCCACCATCCGTTAAGTTACTGCTAACGTAGACAGCACTTCCTGTTATCTATGATACGCTTTAAAGCCTCCAACTAAGTAGACGGCTTGATGCCTTTATTGTGAAAATCCCAGACCGGATGTTATATTCCGTTCAAGCTAGCAAAGTCTCGATAGAGAAGCCTCAATAGCGGCACAGATAACACTATTCAACACCACTAATTACTTATTTTACTCAACCACAAAGTACTGAACAATTTCAACAACAAATATAAAACGTATCAACATGTTTAAACACAATGTTACATATTCTGACCCGACCCGACGTACTGAGTCGGGTGAGCCGAAGGCGACAAACTAGCTTGAATGAACGTGGCTATAATTAGCACAGTGGTTGCGTAGCGTGGCGACCCCTTAAAC